>NC_051176.1:281930525-282073025 GCF_013339695.2 Rhipicephalus sanguineus
ACGTGGTTGCCACGACATATATAGTACGTGGCAATGACTGTTCCTTTTCGCAGCGCACTCAAGAGGGATTATGGCGGTGTCTAGATCCTGGCACCGCTTGATACAGCATCTGCACGCTTGTTGAGAACCACCGCGCTCGACCAAGGACGGGATACGATTCTTCTCCGCAGACGGCGCAGTGTAGGCGCCATCCGACACGGCTCATTGTTTCCAAAATGCTCAGCAGATACGAGACGCCGCCTAATGGTGTCAACCGGCGCGCGCCTTCTCCGAATCTTGGCCCTCCTGATCGCTGTTCGCCCTGGAAACTGCTTGTGAGGGAATAGCGGGTCTGGAGATGGTACAGAAGCGATTACCTCGCCCAGAGTTATAGGGGAGCACGCGGCCGAGGAATAGATTGCTCGAGCGAAGGATGCAGGTTGCGCACTTTGCTATGTGAAGAGAGCGCGTTATGAGAAACCTGGTGGATTGTGCAGCCCAGCGCCATGTCCCCCGCGAGACAATACAGACACCACGAACTACAAACAATAACATGGAAAACTGAGAGCCTGTGATACTTCAATGGGATATAGAACAGCTCATCAGTCCGGAGGCTTCACTTCCCAAGTCATTTTGTTATGGGCAAGTTTTATGGTCAGGTGAACAGAACCCAGGATGTAACGGGAGTCTCGAGGACCGGACTTGCGACGTCGACGCGCCGCTTGCTTCGTTCAGTCCTCGAATAATACAAAGAAATCCCTGAGGAGATTTGTTTTCGAAGTTGTGTAGAGCGCATAGCACAATGCGGTAACTTGTTTAGGCGGATTACCCGAAGAGTAGAATATTACTTGCAAGTCGGATCACTATGTTCAGAAGGCTAAATAAAAACATTCACTTACTACCCTTCTAATTATTACCTATAAACAAAGCTTTGCGATAGAAAGTCACGTCTTCTCAGCGTAGATCTCAAGACTAGCGCTACTAATCCAGATATCTATTCCCAACTGGCAAAGTACACAGCTGTCTGTTTCTCAAGTTCATATCTATAGACATAACGCACGCCTTTGGGGAAAGTGGGTCAGCACTCAGAAAAATGTCTTACGCTATATTGTATAGTATAGCGAAGCTGAATGGCCAATGACAAAGAGACGTTGTAAACGAAAAATGTTGTGCATTTGGTCTCTGTCAGCTGGAATGTGAGTGTATTTCGTAGCACATTGATGACCTTAAGAGAATAATTAAGAAGCTAGTAAATGGCTCTTGTTAATGAGCCACATGGATATCGCTATTTCTCCATCTTTTAACTACCTGTGACCGTGACAGGAAAATTAAGGCAGTTGCGCAATAGTGGTGCCAAGCCTGAAGAAAGTGCGGAGCTGGGCAGCCTTCTTTGTTTCTCTTCGGTTTTCTCTTTTCCGTTTTTTTTTCTGACTTCTTTTTCTCTCTTTATTTCTTCCTTGCTCTTTCTATTTTTATTCCTATTTTTTTCCCTTTCTTTCTCTCTTTCTATTTCTCGCTTGCTTCCTTTTTTTTCTATTTTTATACGCGGTTTTGCCTACGTTACGCCAGGCGACGACAGCATACGACAGTCCGGGCCCCTCAAGGGCTCCGCACTTATCATCATCAAGGCGCTCGAAGAACAAGATGAAGGAGACTTCTCCTTGGCGCGAGCGCGCTCAATATGCTTCAGATGGCTATGCTACTCGTGGTTTTGCCTGCGTTACGCCAAGCTACGACAGCATACGATGACAGCACACGACAGGCCGGGCCCCTAAAGTTCGCCGCACTTAAAATAAAATGTGGGCTTGCTCGTTGTACAGGCGGCACGTTCTAGTCGCTATTTCTACAAAGGGCGCTATGTTACATCGTGATTCGAAGGTTGAGGGTTTGGACCCCACCGACGGCAAAAGGTGTTTTTTCGTCTACTTTAATTCACTTGCATTTGTCATAATTACTACATGACAGTTAAAAACAACAAATAATGCCCGCTATGGTTTCCTTGGCTATGGTTCATGCCCAACAAAGAAACGAGCCCCTCGAACAATTCCCATTCTTTCGATCAAAAAAAAAAGAAAGGAACGGGTGGTACATTTATTTAGGCACCTCATTTGTTGCACCTGAACTTCAGCCACTTGGACATCGTCGTGTCAGTGCTCTCCTGACTTCTTGAAATGTCAAGATTTCTTTCTTTTTTTTGCGCGCGCGCAAGGGCTGCAGCGGCAATAACTTATGTCGGCCAATTCATCCAAGTTTTTACTCTGGCTGAAGCGACTGCGTTTTTACTCAACGAATCGGAAAAGGAATCCCAAGTGCTTGCTTTTATACTTAAGTCAGAAATACAAGAACAAGGCTCAAGTCGTCTAACACAGCCTGGCAAAAAAAAAAAAAAAAAATTACGCTCCTGTTTCTAAAAGCCGTACGTACGGCTCCCTATCCTAGAAACTTCGAAAGTCGCGATACAAGGACCGTGCAGCCTTTTCAGTCTTTTGAGAACATCGCCGCGACTCAGTGCAAAGTCGGAAATGGTGTTGCGGGGAAGGGGGCTGTTAATGCCACATTACAGAATGGAACATTTCGTTCTCGCTCGCTCTTCAGGCGCAAGCGAAATACGACTTAGCGGGCGCGCCTTTCAACTAGCTGGTGAGAGGGGGAGGGGCTCCAATAACTGGATGCACGGTCGACCCACCGTCGCGGGCACCTGCAGCGACAAGTTGGGGCGCGCACCGTTCGCTCAGCGAGAAGACAGCGTGGTCGTTCGCGTCGGATGCTGCAAACCGGTCCTCCTCGGCCTCCGCGCTTTGTCGTCTCTCCCGAGAACGTGCGCGCACTTTCTGCAGCTCCCCGGGCGGCCGCCGCTGACTCACCACCGCGCGCCCTTCGCTGTGACCGGGCTGGACCAACCAAACGGGCCAGCGCACCGGACTCGAAACGGGCGCTGCTACAGTGTTCGCGTCGCACCGGCGCCGCCGTATATAACACACGGCGAATGAACGCCGATTGAAAGGGAAGGGCGCAATCAGACGTACAGGCTGTGTCACACTTAAGGGAAAACTCGGAGCACGTCGCAAAGCGCTCCGAGTGTTCCCTTATGTGCGAAACAGCATGTATGTACAGCGGTGAGCACTCTTAGGGTGAACACGCGAGCGCGTGGCCGACGGCACTGTCGGCGCCGCGTAACGGTCATCGGTGGAAACATTGCGCATGCGCCTCATGCGTTCTACGAAATACTCTTTCCACCACGCGCACACAAGCGTATCCGCAACAAGCATATCTATGACGCAGTGCACGTGGTGGAAAGAGTGTATCGCAAAGCACATGCTGTGCATGTGCAATGTTTCCAACGATGGCTGTTACGCGGCGCTGAGAGTGCCGTCGGCCACGCGCTCGCATGTTCACCCTAACAGTGCTCACCGCTGTACATACGTCCCGTTTGGTACCTCAGAAGTGCTGTTTCTTGGGCTAGTTGGAATGCTGCATTTCTGCACGCGCTTGAAAAACAAGGACACAGTGAGGCACACACGAACCATAAACGTTTGTGGTTTATGTGTGCCTCACTGGGTCCTTGTGTTTCAAGCGTGCCCAAAAATACTGCACGTTTGATACCCACGATGGAGCGAGGGGGCAAAGGGACGCAAAGAAAAAAGGAACACGTATACATCCAACGCATAGCTGGAATCTAAACGACGATGCGAGGGGGGCCACATGGGCGTCGGCAGGGGGCTGCAAAAGAGACACAGTTAAATATCATCCACCGAGAGTGGCGATTCTTCACTTCAGATATGATAAACACATTATAAGCAGAAATAGTTCCCTTGCGCTTTACAAATCATCCAGTGGAAGGATATCTTGGGCAAACACAACGATGTTACGCACAACTGCCAGAGGCCCGGCCACATGGCTAAAATCCCTCGCAGTCTACTTCGATATTCAGTGGACCACAGTAGACATGTGCGCCGGTGTTTCGACTTCTGGAGGCGGCACGTGAACGCCGTGGGGTTCATCGGACCGGCGGCGGCACGGCGAGGGGGGGGGGGGGGGGTGAAGCAGTGAATGCGATAAGTACACGCCGTAATGTTACATGAACGAGGGCTAGCAGCTAACTCTTTTTGATCCGATCTCACTTAACTCTACAAAACGCTGGTGTATGGCAATACGGCTGCTCCCGGGAGAGAAGCGGTTTTCGGTCAGTTTGTCGTATCAGTCGTCCGAGCGCGAAGCAGGGAGATCACAGCGCTCACAGCGAGTAGAAGGTATAGGAGCCGTTCGCTGGGGGATGTCTGCCGAAATAGCGCGCGTGCCAGCGCTCTCGACCGCGCCCTTATAGTCAAAGTTCACAGTTGCTGCTACAGTTACGCAGTCCCTCTCCCCAGACATCCCTTCTTGCTCCATCGCCCAGGAAGTGACGGCCGGGACGTTTCCTACTGCTTGTGGAGGGATCAACGGCAGGCCTCGCACGCGGGTTGATGTTATTCCGTGTGACGGAGATGGCCAGCTTGTTTCATCTCTGCTTGAGCCATCCTTGCCAACGCTCGCGAGCTTTTACTCGCGGGTAGAACATACAATGCGCGGAGCGATGTTATCGATTTAGAGTTTATACGGAACATGACGGCGACGGTGAAAGCCCCTCCTGAGTGTCCATACAATTGCTAACGCAATCAAAAATATACAAAAAACCGTCGAAGCGGCCTCGCCTTTTTCATGGAAAGCTGCATCGTCTCCGCTGTAAAGAGTTCGTCTGTTGGAAGAATCATAATCCGGCACCTTTTCCATTGGTTTCGTTCTCGCCTTCAATACCCTTCTTACAGGGGACATTTCCTCGCCACTTATGTCTTCATAAAGCACGCGTACAATGTCAGCACTAAGCTTTGAACCTATCAGGATTTCGCGCTTGTCGGCTACAGTCTGTTATCTCTGCATGCGCGGTCGCAAACGCACAAAATAGAGCGAAATTAGTTAATCGCGCACGATAGTCGTGCGAGAGAAGCAAGAGCGGGTGGCCGGCTCCATAGCAAAGCAGTGTGGGAGACAGTTCACAACTGTTATTTCTCGTATATGGACCAGTCGACGGTGCGTACCCTGATGATGTCACGTGAATCACTGTTCTGACATCACGAAGTGCACCAAAAGACAAGAAACGCCAAGAGAGAATAGCGCGCTCGTTGTTTTTGTTTTTTGTTGTGTTTTCAGAGGCTGTTAGGGGCCCTTTATAAAAACAGGGCGTGCAAACACGGACACAGGAGAGTAGTGAAGACACCAGAAACGCCGCTAACAACTGAAAATTCACACAGCGGCGGAACCGAAGGTAGACACAAATATTTATCTGCGCATTCCCACGCAAGAGGCCATACCTATCAACCAAGTGCGAGTAGTGGTCTACGTGAGAGATAGCTGTTCACTCGCTCGACTTTTCTCTTATGTCCGTGTTTCCACGTCATGTCTTCTTAACATGAATACCTACCAACTAGCTCAGCCATATTCTAAGTTTGCCATTCTCTTTACTTCTGCCTTTATTTATCGATTTACTCGAGTAAGAATGAAATGAAGAAGTGTACTAACGCACCGAGATATATAATATTACTTAGCTATTTTACTTATTTATGAACAATGTACTAGGTCCAAGACTCCAAGAATATGCTATCCAGCGTGTTGGGTCGTCGCCCTTTAAGGCTGGAGGACGCGGCAGCGTTAAGGTCAGGCAATATCTATCTATCTAAATAACTTTATTTGGTCCTGAGGAGGCGATGGCCCCCTACGGGGCCGCGCCCACGACGGGACCGGGAGTTGAAACTCGACGGCCAGGTCGTGAGCCCTCTGGTCAGGCAATACTCGCGATATTTCTGGAGAAGAAAAACATACTATAACTTCTGGGGAGCTACTCTCGATGCGTTCATCCAAAGGAGGTGTCCACAGTCCATTTCGGCAGAGCGCATTCAGTGATTCGAAAAAGCGGTGAGCCGTGATGTAACCTCGCTCTTGACCACGTCGCCGCACCGAACCCGCCATCACATTCCTAGCGTAAGAGAGTGGACGAAATGCACAGAAACAGGAACTTTTCAAGTCTGAATTTGCATATGAATGTGTCCCAGATGTTTGAGAACGATGCAGGGAATGCGTACCGACCTTACAGCTGCGTTAGACGGGCGGCCGCATTAAACCTAAATCGATGGCTAACACGATCAAAAGACATGTGCACCGAAAATCGAATCTCTGAGGGCTGCGTTCGTTGCATTGAAGCGCATTCCGTCCCTATCATTTATGTCGAGAGTGTTTGAAAGCTTCGTGATGTCATGATGGCGCTGCAGAACAAGAACCGGAAACAGGGGGCGCGCTTCTCGCCGAGCTCCCGCTATTCAGCGGCCGCTGAAATGGACAGTCTATTACATGGACACATCGAGAAGAGCTCCCCCGGCAAAGTGCTGTATTTTATTTCTAGATTCCCAATTTGGATTAAAAGAAAAGACTAACGGCGGCGCGCCGCAATTATTGCGCGGCGGCGGCGTGATCTCTCTTGGGACTTCGGCGGCGGCGCGAGCGGCGTGACCAAAAACAGGCGGCGGTGGCGCACACCTCTAGCTAGACCACACCCCCACCCAGTGCAAGTCGCTGCGCCACGCAGTGTAGAGACTGCGGCTTTGTTGTCGGGGTGCTTGAAAAACAAGGACGCATCCAGGCTACTCATGTACGGAAAGTCCTATATGTCATGATGCGATCCCTCAGAGCCCCGATACCTTAAAACCTGGCGTACATTGCACGCCTCCATCCCCCAACACACCACCAGGGGAAGCGCGCAAGCTGTTGTAATCCTCAGCTCAGGGCTATCCTTTACTCAGAGCCATGCTTTCCGTGCGATCTTGCTGCAGCTTCCAGCGCACCAGAATATAAGGTGTGTGTGTGTGTGTGTGTGTGTGTGTGTGTGTGTGTGTGTGTGTGTGTGTGTGTGTGTGTGTGTGTGTGTGTGTGTGTGTGTGTGTGTGTGTGTGTGCGCGTGCGTGCGTGCGGGCGTGCGCGCGCGCGCGCGCGTCTGTGTGTGTGTGTTTAGTTTTGAAATCACCAAGTTAACAAACCATATCGATTTAGAAACACTAACAGAGGGTTCGTTTGCGATAATTGCTAGGAAGTAGGAAGTTATCGACCGTCGAAAGGAGCGCCTCCCTCAAATAGTCGCCATAATCATAGGTGATATTCGATAGCCTCTGATGAGAAAATTTAATGAAAACAACAAAAATTGCCACAGACACAACAGAAATTATATAACGACTTTGTAACGGCTATAGCAATGTACTATGTTTACGCAGTCATTGCATTATTTTTCTCTTTTTTCCTCACATGTATATCTCTCTCATGTGAGTGCATGAAAAGAAGACAGGAAATGCAAGAAATTGAAGCACTGTGCGCCATGAGTATTATACAGCACATATCTCCGCGGTTCAACGTCGCGGTGGGGAGATTACTTCACAAAGTCCGAAGAACTGGCTGGGAGCGGAAATAAATATGAAAATTTCTCATACAATACGCAACTTCGCAAGTGCGTCCACCACAGGCGGCACCAGCGTTTTTTTACTGGGCGGGGAGGGGAGGGGGGGGCGTCGAACCGCTTCCTTCCCCATCGTGCCCCAACCCCCCCCCCCCCCGCCCCTGGCATCAACACTTCATATCTTGCTGTTTAGACGTTTTATCGCGTCTGCTTACAAGAGGTGCGAGCTCTCGATTTTACCACTCACAAATGTCGCCTTAAATTTGGGACGGACCACTGGGCAGAACGTGTGATTAGATCCTGGTGGAAATGAAAAGTCCTTTAATTATAGTGACGGACTTAAGCATTCTTTTCGCGCTCTCAGTAGGCTTACGTTTATAAATCGCGTTTAAAAGTCACAGAAAATGTCGCCTTAAATCGGGCTTTAAAATCGCCGGGTATGTCGCGCAACCTGGCGGAAGAGCCGTAAGCTTCATTATGAAGTCGTTCACGTTGCTGTACGTAGTCTGATGCTTTCATGCCCACCATAATTAATGCTCAGAATTAGAGTACGTATATTATTCTCCTTCCCCGCTCTATTCTGTGCTGCTTATGAGGTAAAAGGGCACGCTGACAGGCGGCGCTGCCTTCGAGTCGAGCCGCGGCGCATGCGTCCGGAGTGCCCGCATGCGCAGCAAGCCTCCGCGCACAAACACGAACTGTTCTCGCGCTCAGATCTCACTTTTTGCCGCATGTGTTGTGTTTACGACTTCATAGACGCCGCAGATCGAAAAATTTTGGTCATTTAATGTTTCACGGCGTTTTCCGCGATACCATTTATTGATTAGACATATGGACCGATAAGCTTTCTGTTCCGCTAAAGAAAACAGGTACCGTAAAAATTAGTTGTCGCCGTCCCTTTAAAGGTGCTGTGCGTCTGCTATGCAATACCCCCAATACCCCCAGAGATGGTATTAAAAGGCGATGCGAAATTGGTAAATAAGGTGCAGACTTAAAGAATCAACGGAAAGCAACACAATAAAATAGCGAGCATAATCTGTGACAGAGCAAAAGATGCGAAATGGAGAAGGATTACAAGTGAAACAATGTGCTTAACCTAAGTGAGCAGGAAATAACAACGTACGTACAACGCAAGAGAGAAAGTTTGACGCAATGTTCAGTGCGTGTGAGTTCATGAAGTTCGAATGATTTAATTTTTTCCGATGGCAACCTCAGGTTGTTCATTGTTTTGATCAATGATCGCGACTTTACGTAATGACTACAACTCTGTATATCACGTGGTTGCCAGGTCGAATGGACGGAGAATGTTTCGTTTCAACGGCGCATTACGAGTCATGCGTTTGTAAGCGGCATAAGAAATCATTCGATAACTGATTTCCCTCTGGGTGCAGGAGAGACAGTCGATCTTTTTTTAATGCTACACTAAGACTTTACTTGTGCACGTAAAGTGGTGTGTCTTGCATAGTAAATGAATCCATTTCCTGGCTTTCTTACTATGCTCAACGGGGCAGCATGCACCCATTACATTCCTGCAGATCGTATCGTGCAAGACACTGGGATGTATGTATAGATTCGGTCGGGCGCAAGAAGTAACAGGTCCCCCTTTTCTTGTGTTTTTCTTGGCTACATATAAAATAGGGTGATCACGAGCAGAGAGCCCTCACTTGTCGCATGCAAGCGGCCAAGACATGGGATGCATCATTAGAGGGCAAATGCAAAGCGAAAACAAATAAACAAAAATGGCCGAGCGGGACCGAAACGGGGTGGAAGACCGATGAAGGGGCTCTTTCGCGTCAGCGAGCGAACTCGCCGTAGAAGGCGGCTTTGTATGCATCGACCGGCCTGAGCGTCTCCATACATACAGGATGAGGCGCCTCGGCCTCTCAGCCGCGTGTGACGCCGGGCTTCCGGTCGAGCCGGCTGATCGCATTGAGCGCCTCCGTCCGCACGTTCAGGATGGCAAGAAAACAAGTCCAGGTGCACGTCACTCGACGATAGGACACCACGACGCGCCTGTCACGTCGCCCTAAAGTGCCTTCTTTTTTTCCTTTTATTTATCCCTTTTATAAGCTCGGTGTCGAGTAGCACATTTCCAGAGACGGGAGCGAGGGAGGAGAGCGGATCACGAGGCCCGCATCCAGAAATAAGTCCCGTTCGCAGATATTACCGTAACCGCGCCGCGGTACGTACCGGGGCTTTTCATGCATTCACAGAGAGTCGCCGACGTCTCGACAATCAGATTGTGTAGAGGAAATGCCTGCTGTCCATTGTGTTTACCCTTAAAGAAAATGAGAGGTGGCCTGCAGCCTCTCAAATTCCATCTGTGTCCTTTGTTCAACAAAATGAATGTAAACACGTCTCGCGTTCATCGAAGAAATGGTATACACTGTATACATAAATCGAGCTGCAAGACACTGCTCGTCTCCTTGAACAAAATATTTGATTAAGGGGGCGAGCAGTGTCATTGATACTCGCTTTGATCGACAACGGGCGAATAAGGAAAGCTCAGCGAACGTTTGCCGCTCCCTGCTGAGGCTTCCCGTGACCCCTTTGTCTTGTTTAGATTGCGCTACAGTTTGCTATTCCTGTCGGAGGTCGGTACCGGCCCCGCTTTCGTTTGAAAACATGTAGTTCGTTCGTAGGAAAAACAACTCACTGGTGCAATGGGTCAACATATTGGCCAGGATAACTCGAGCCCGGTCATAAACACGCTCAAGACTAGCACCGAAATGGCTGGCAACGTATAACATATTGAAAAACAACTTCGCGCTCACTGTCGAGGAAGAACATTTGTCGCAGCGTTGCCGTCCTAAAAAAAGTAAAATATTGTCATATTTCAGTTCATTCTTGCAACATGACCACGTGACTTTAAATAGAGTAAAATAACTTGGCTTTCCTTCTTATAAACTTCTGCTCATTTAGTGCAATCATCCAATTCCTGACCGATCCCCCAATGTTGGTTGGTTTCACATGCGCAGAGAAAACAACAACAATCAACTTTCTGTGGCTCTCCCCATGCACCGTCGCTTAATTCTGCTGAAGAAAAAAGGCATTTCGTTGTCCTATGGAGTTGCCAAAGCTAGGATGCAGCAGTATAGTTAGACGAGGCGCAACAGTCCGCCATGATAGGATTAATGAAATATTGTTGACATCTAAATGTTATATTTTAAAAAACGAAGCTTTTTTTTGTTCACCTTCCTATAGAACGGGAGTTGATGAACAAATTTCGTTGATTACATATAGCGTAGATCTCGACTTCAGCAACTCTGACGCCTTCAGGACGCGGTGTATCGGTCGATCTCCTCCACTCGAGAAAGTTCACATACTACGTGACGCCAACGCTACACAAGATAAGCTGCAATGGCCTTGAGTGGTGGCGCTGTCTGACAGTCCCAGGATTAGTACCGGCACAAATAAGTACTCAAGAAAGCGGTCGAGAAAACGGCGCCGTGGCAGCTCAAAGGTGTAGATCATCGCACTCGAATAATAATAATTGCTGGCGTTTAACGTCCCAAAACCACGATATGATTATGCGGGACGCCGTAGTGGAGGGCTCCGGAAATTTCGACCACCTGGGGTGTCCTTTAACGTGCACCTAAATCTAACTACACGTATACCTCAAGCATTTTCGCCTCCATCGAAAATGCGGCCGCCGCGGCCGGGATGTCATCGTATTCGAAATGCGAAGACGCGGGTTCGCCCACTTGGCGGCCAGATTTTTTTTTTTTTTTTGAGCCACTTCCATTTCCTTTCGTTATTCGATTAAATATGAGTCTCATTGTTTCTCATCGTTTGTAGGAGAGTACGACGTAATTGTTTCGGCAGAATCTACTTCTTAACGTATCGCCTTGCGGACCAGCCTTTGTGGACTTCTCTCCCTTTCTTTTCCGTCCCTTAATCCCCTTCTGCAGAATAACAGACGGGATGCGGTTGGCCTTTCCTTCCTTTCCTCCTACCTATAATAGAAACTATGGCGCAACACGGGAAAGCATACGAAGAATAAGCTAGCTTGATTGCGTTTATGCCTAACGTATACCATACCGTGAGAAAGTTTTACCTCAGAAACTTTATTTACGCACCGCGACGCGCTCATTCCTTGCCTCGCAGAAAAGTGGACCGGAGAAAAGAAGCAATCACGGCCACCACAGGGTCCTCGTTTCCTTTATCGAATTATTAGGCTGGCAAACCTGTTCTTACAACGGGGCCCCCCTCCACAAAGTGACCCCTATCATGTGTGTCTCCCCTTTTCTTTTGTCTATACATGCATCGTCCCCTTTGTCCTTCGACTATATAGATAGTTGAGGTGTCCTCTTCTTGAGAGACAATTGCGTTAGGTCGGGTACTCCATTCCAAAGAATCAATACACCCTGTGCTCGACGGCGGCGCGTATAGGTCACTCGGGCTCGGGTGACGTCGGGCCCGTGCTCGAAGCAGCAGCGGCGGCGACCGATCATATTGCGGGCCGCGTTCCAGGCGTACATGAGAGCAGAAAAGCATCCTCTACCCACTTCGCTCTTCTGCAGCCACCACTGATATCGGTCGTTCAGACATCGCCACGTTGTCTCCACGCGAGCCGGACGACAGGGGCGCTTCTTTCTTTCTTTCTTTCTTTCTTTCTTTCTTTCTTTCTTTCTTTCTTTCTTTCTTTCTTTCTTTCTTTCTTTCTTTCTTTCTTTCTTTCTTTCTTTCTTTCTTTCTTTCTTTCTTTCTTTCTCATATGGCATCGTAACACAAAGGAAGACTGAAGAATACTCACTGCGCATGCTCAGAACTACATTCAGTGAACAGCATACGATGGCTGCTTAGAGGAATGAGTAGTCACGCCCCGCATCAGTCAATAGACGAACCGAACAATCAATCAACGTTATTCTTCCAAGCGTACGCAACGATTCTTAGGTACTATAGAGAAAATAGACAAATCTATCCACCCCCACATGGCAACCTTGGCGCTGCGGAGGCGACCGTGCTACGAAGATTACAGACGAACACTTACATAAATCTGCACACTCTCCACCTGATCTACCCCACAGCGTATAGGGACATATGTCCGTGGTGTGGAGCAACACCAACACTTTTTCACATCACGTGGGAGTGTGCGGAGCATGGAGAAGAACACGACACCAGTGGTACATGGGAGGAATGGGAGGCGCTGCTGTCTAGCCCGGCCCTGAAAGATCAGCTACGACTGATCCACAGAGCTGAACGGATGGCTCGTGCCAGTGGGGCCTTGGAATAGGGGCACCACCCTGCCGTACAGGCTACGCTTTTCACCCCCATTTTCCCTGCGGGGCACCGGGGTTCTAGCCTGTCTGGTTTCTGTACACAATAAAGTTTTATGCTACTACTACTACGGAATAACAGACCCGCGAGACGGTTCTCAGATAAGAATGATTGTAGCTGCACAGTTCTCTTTTTTTGTTTGTGTGTGTTTGATCGTTTCGGAGCGCTAACTGTTTATGTGTCGAAGATCTACGAAAGCTCACACGGTTGCCGAGACCACGTCGCGGTACATGCAGCACATGCAGTTACCCTCGCGAGCCCGGACTTGCGCTTATGCGCGTACCGCATTTGCCGTGGGTTTATGCAATGCGCGTCTAAATCAAATTGCGCCACTCTTATGGCCACCTCCAGTGGCTCTAATCTAACACGGAAGCTCGCGCTTCCCGGCGGCAATTTCTCCCTTATCCGCTTCGAGCACGCCAGCGACTGAGCCATCGAAGTGTGAGCCCGCTCGCCCTTGCCGACTCGCAGCTGTGACTGGCGTCTAATGGACGCTGCTCGACAGAATATGTCAAGTTTACTTCCGGTCCACCACGACTGAATTCCATGAGGCGCAGATTGAAGAACCCCCATACATTCGAAATTCGGAGCCTCCCTGTATGTAAAAATTCTCGTATAGCCATGGACAGCCTCTGAGTTGGGAACCTGCACCATTTGCCTCTATAGAACCTGCCTGGCTTCTGCCACAAGTGCGCTTCCCCAAACAACTTAGCTCGAAAACATGCCTGTGTTTGCCAAGGTAGAGTGGCAGAAACCGAACCGATAGTTTTTGCCGTGGCTCTTGCTGACTGTCATTCGTGTGACCTCTCTATAGTCAGTGAAAAATCAGAAATAAGAGATTCCGGGGAGGCTCCTCAAAAAAAAAAAAAAAAAGCGCAATGAAGCTACCCTTGCTCCTTCAGCGCTTCAGGGAAAAAAAATGACATTACAAATGACAGATGGAGCGATGCGGAGAAGTGCTAGCAACGGTCATGCATTAACACGTACGAACAGCAAAAGAAAAAAAAAGCCAATTGCGCGATGAAGTAAGCACACGGGTCGCTTGTAAAGGTATTGCGTGAATGACTGAACCGATTACCCGTACAAAGTACTTCGCCAAGGACACCTCGACCCATACTTGCAGAGGAAATTTCTCACACGGCAAAACGTGTCCTACTCATCCTTTTCCACAGGGAAGAATAGGCATTCTTCACAAATGGTCCTAATATTTGTGTATTCGACCTTTAGAAGGCGGAATCGAGCACAAAAATTTGAAAGGGACGAAAGAGTCCTCTCTTTGTCCTTTGTTTTTCCTATCAAATTTTTGTGCTCGATCCCACCGTTTAAATATGGGCTCACTTGCCCCAACTAAATACGAACCAACTAGTCCAAAGACGCACAATGCTAAACCACTCGTACTTAAACGAGAGCCAGCTCAACGCTAAGCATGGATGTAAGCCTTTTGATTACGCTGCCCCTATAGTTGCTTTGGTAGCTTTTGCACAACGTCTTTCTTTCGGATGGGCAGAAAAGAAGAATACCCATACTTCTTATTTTCATTTCACGACCATCAAGACTACATCCATGTCATCAGTACTCTTGGCCCTCATGTTTTCATGAAAACTTGTATAAGCACAACCTTAGAAATTAAAATTCATCTTTTTGTTTCACTTTTTTTTAGGTTCACTGGGGGCCTTTGAACGTCGATTGCTGGAAGGACCTGTGGCTCGGTTTCTTCCAGCGTAAAAAAAAAAAAAGGAAAAAACGCCAGCCCTGCGCTGAAACCGCAGCACAGTCACAGCGAAAGCTGGAAGAGCGGCGTTTCTAGAGCCCGTTAAGCTCTCTTGGGGCTACAATACAAGTACACTAGAAGGTACCCACTACGACATAAATCACAATTTTTGTGAAGGTGGGAAGCACCTACTAAGCCATTATTCGTCATTCTGCGGAGAAGCGAGGCACCAGCTACACGTCTGTAAGGCATTATGTTCATTTTGTTGACGCGACGACTGATGACGATGTAGAATTATGGCTCAGCCCTTTGTAATGGGTTGGAATCTTTAAACGGCCCACCAGTTATGTAATTTGCATTGGGTGACGCCCGGTCGCTATTTCCCTCTCCCGTCATGCTGTATAACATACGTTGACGTGGGAGAGAGATGGGGGGGGGGGGGGGCGAAGAACTTTACTGAGACCCCGAGGAAATGAATCATGCGCCTATGGGCTTCCTTGGCACTTGCGAGGAACCCACTATGCTATAAATCGTTGTAATTTTACTGAGACCCCGAGGAAGTCGATCATGCGCTTATGGGCTTCCTTGGCAACCAATACAAGTGCACTTGCGAGGAACCCACTACGCTATAAATCATTGTAATTTTTGAGAAGTAGGGCAGCAGGCACTGTGCCATTTTTCGTCATTCTACGGAGAGCGTTGGTACCTGCTAAACGCATGTAAGGCATTATGCGCACTTTGTTGATGCTGTGCCTGATGACGATGAAGAATTATGGCAGAGCCCTTTGTAATGGGTTGGAAGCATTCAACAACCTACTCGTTGCGCAATTCGCATTGTGTGACGCTTGGTTACAGAATTCGCGTTGTGCGACGCTTGGTGCTTATTTTACTCTTCTACCACGCTATATTGCATATGCTAATGTGGTTCCTTCCCAACATGAAGCCTGTATAGGACCTTTTTGCAAAGCAGTTTCAAGCACTGGCATGGCTCAGAGGTTGAATACTGGGCTCCCACGCAGAGGGCCCAGGTTCGAACCTCGTTCCTCCTGGAATTTTTTTCTTATTTCGTTTTTTTTTTCTTATTTCGAGCGATACTGGTTACGGACACCGGCGGCGGCGCCGGCGGACAACTACGGCGCCAAAAACGGCCGGTGAAATGATCTCATAACAGCTTTCGCTGTAAAAAGGGAGTGGGGGGGGGGGGGGGACTCGGTGTGCCAGCGATGTCCTCAACGTTTACGTTCTTTTGCCACACCTTTATTTGCCGCGATTCCCGTGCCAGTTTGTTTATTCCGTAGTATACACGCGCTTACGAGTCGCAGTTTTGTTCTAAAACAATATTTAGGAAAAGGGCATAAACACGAGAGAATGTGTAGTCAATTATAGAGAGTAAATCTTCTGTTAAAAAAAAAAAAAAACATGAACCGCATTCAGAGACGGGTTGAGCAGGTGTCCCACTCTTTCCTTCACTGCGCTGTTCCATTCCTCCTAAAAATACGGGACAGCGTAAAGACACTTTTTGCGCAGAAGAATTGTTGATTATGCTGAAGACTATAGCGGCAAAAACCATATCAGAGACTAAAGTTTTGACTATCTTCGTTCATCCGTATATCTGCCCGGCTTTCTTGGTCTTAAATCGACAGCAACAAAACTGCTATTTACTCACTTTGTGCTGTCGAAAAAGTTTCGCTGACCCCTAATTCTCCACGACGAAGCGACGATAGATTACCACAGAAACTAATGTACATTGGCGCTATCTGTGACCGGTTTCCTCAACTACATAGCTCAAATGGTGTTAAATATATTTTAACTTTTGACTCCTATTATCTACGATCGAATGGGACACTAGATAAGAGATACATAGCATATATGCACTCCTAACGGCGGTCGAGGACACTGGCACAGTATGTGGTATACGTGCTCTTCACAGCCGCATGCATGCATGAAGTGTCCATCAGCCCAATTATTGGTGCGCAGTGAGATCTCATGAGAGCGACTCCTAATTACAACCGACACAGATGCCTCGCGTCGGTGCAGTCTTGGTGGAGGTTCGAGCAAAGGATTTGGAGAGTGTAGTATGCTGTGTCTTAAGACGCAAGGATCCAACTAGTGCCAGAAAAAAAAAAAGATTTCTGGGAATCAAGATGTATACACCAAAGAGCTCATTATAGTGATCGCGGTACCAATCACTGTAGTAGCTTCGACGAGCGAACCGGATCTGCAACTTGGTGTTGCAGATCCGTCCCACCTATGGCTATGATGGCTAAAAACAAGCAGCGCGACATAACACCAATCCTATACTCCAATTAGACGTGCCGAGCAAAGACTTAGAGGCCGACTTAGCACTAACTTTCTATCCCAAGTAGCGAACCTCCACAAACTCAGAAATAGCGGAGTATATCATGCGCCTTCTCATTAACTCGGCAGAAGGGATGGACTCTCCCATTTCGCTGTTGCAGAACTGTATACATAGCAGCAGCGAGATATACTGATAATTCGACTCCGGGGGAGGACAAGATTACCTAGGCAATAATTAGGAACGTGGACATCGAAGATCGGATCAAGCTATTCGACGAATTAAGCGAAGCCTGGAAAACAGCAGTAGTACACAAGCTGCAGCACGTCATATTATACTGTACTCCAGGGCCTGGATAGCCAGAGTATTCGACCTGCCACCTGAGGCTTACATCGTTTACACAGACGTAGCGTAAGCCTCTCGAGAAAATGATACTAGCCCGGCTAGAGTATCACATAGAAAGCACTCTATCCCCTGGTTTCAAACAGACGGGAATAGGTTTATCTACCCGAAAGCATAAGCACTTATTTCCTTAGCTTTCGTTAAGAGGAGAAAAAAGAACCAAGACCAAGTAAATAAAGGAGTGAATCCCGAGCATCGTGACAGTACTTAACCTGCCAAAGGCACTCGGTTCTATATCGAACGTAGGTGAGTGCTACATAGAACTAGAGCACGTAAACAGTCAACATCGTTAGCTTATGATCTGTCTGAATTGCTGAAAAAGTCGCATAGTATTTCACAGATTGAAGAGTACGACACGGCACAATCATAACCCTGATATATGTTTTTTTTAATATCGTGATGCATGATCATAATTTTAAAGCCAGCCACTACAACCCCCCCCCCCCCCCGAGTTGATAAAAATATAGGCTTAACAACGTACGAAAGGGGTATTGAAAACTTGGGCAAATATTAAAACAAGGCCCATTCACATGGAGAAACACAATGCGCAGTGCGAGCACGGATTGACCTATAGTCTGTGATACAATCGAAGGCACCGACAAACTCTAGCTCCTCACATACTGATAAAAAGGCTCCCCGTAGCATAACCAAGCAAAATGCATTTTAAATCAAGCATATGAACCTCGAGCAATCCAAACCAAAATTTGTTCGTTTTCTAGGCATACACGTTAATAATCAAGAAAATACCACGGGACATGGTTTACAAACCTTAAACAAGCATGAAAGCGCGAACTCCCCATCATCAAAGGAAAACAGGTACATCTCAAAAGCTTGTACATAAGTTACGCATCCTATCTATATTGCGAGCCTCTCATCAAAAGCGTAGTATGGATACCATGGAGACAAAAATCACAAAACAAACCTTTTCCAAGATAAAATAACTACACGACATGACGCTAAGAGCCGTAATACAGGCCTGTTGAGGCACACAAAACAGATCATGGCGTTACGTCGATTCGCCATTGCTCTGGGACGTTATCAATGCATGAAGACACAATACTATTTCGATAAACGACTTTCTAGTATTCACACTAGGAAAACCGAGGCTCGGCATTCCCATCCCAGTACCTATACAGCGCCATGGGAGGAGACGGACATTACGATCCACTAACCTACGACAAAGAACGACTGTAAACAAAGATGTCCAAACGAACGTAAGGTTCGCGCCAGAGAGATAAATAGGAAGGGTATAGAAGAGAGATTGTGTTATTACATAGAAATTTCGCATGATCCCCGACGGACAATTGTGTAATCTACCATCACCGGCCGTCGCCCACAAATGCACGCCTTATTGCGTCCATTGCACAGGAAGAGCAGTATCGCTCATAACATTTTACCTCACAGATGTCGCGCTCCAAGTACAGGAGAACCTCAAACTATCATTGATTTGGAGCTGCTATAGCCACACAGATTTACAGTCTCTTAACAAGCTTTCGCTCTGATTGTTGGAGTGCACGTTCGGCAGTACATTTGTCCAAACGTATCAGAGAGAACTGTAAAACGTTACACACGAAGCATATATTGTTCCACAAGTGGTCTCACTACCGGTACATGCGGGCTGCTTTGACAATGAAACACTTCTCATGGCAGCAACGAACTTGTCTGTCATTTGGGTCCCATTGCTCTAGAAGCTTACCCCCGCACTCCATGGGAGTAAAAGCAAGCGACCTCCGATTTTACGCTCAAACATCTAAAAGCCAAGAACAGGGCGAACCTGTACAATATACAATACCCTTGCGAGCGAGCATAGCTTCAAATAGCTTGCCACGAGGAAATGGTGTATTAATAAGCTACAAACACGAGCAGGCTGCCGTGGTGTAGATTAGCAGGCATAGCACCGCGCTGCTAAGCTTGAGAACGCGGGCTCGATTCCCAGTCACGGAGGCCGCATTTTGATGGGGGCCAAAATGGAAGAACGCCCGTATACGGTGCACGTTAAAGAACCCCAGGTTCTTAATGAAATTAGTTCGGAGTCGCCCACTGTCTCTATCATGGCAATGGCGATTAAAACCCCAACAATTCGTAATAAGCGACGAACAGGAACACTCCTTGCAGAAAATTTTACAGCTGAACGGGCTGCCAAAACAAGACAAAGTAGCTGCAACAGCCTGAAGATGGCTCAGAAACGGTAAAAATAATTTGCTTCAGACGCTATAATACAGTGTTACACCAAACATGAAACGTAAAGTCTCATTTATACAGACCCAGGCAGAAAGAAATAAACGTGACGCCAGAGTATATACTGTACAATGCTGGAAGTACAGTCGCGTCAAGGAAGGTCTAATTGCATTCTGGCTTTAATTGAGAGAGACAAACTTGTTCTAATCACTTAAAACACCAATCGAAATCACAACACCCAAGCAGACCACGAGTAACCTTTCTTACTGATAACGATTTGGTCAGTGTGCGCAGCTAAGGACGTACCTTTCCTGAACGATGTGGAGGAAAGTACGAAATACTCATGTATCGACCAATTACGTTTGACATCTTGACTAGAAAGTTACCGAGGCGTCCAGCAGAGGAAAATGGAACGTTTTTGGTGGCTTATTTGCACAGAATTTCACATAATTCATTTTTTAGGCATAACGAAATTTCAAGATCTTCTACGCACTGAGCGTATTGCCTAAACGTGGTGTCCTACCTAATTCATTTCTTTTCACCTTTTTTTTTCGCATATTGTAGCGGTATTCCTTTTGTAACTTTCTGTGTACTTTCTTGTACACATTGTGTATTTCATGTACTCTGTTTGCGAAGGCATTCGGTAACTGCCTACTATGCTTGCACCTTTTTTTTTACCACTTGTGTCTAGTTACTTCAGTTTATAATACCATGTATTTTGTAGTTTGCATTTATTTCTTTGTCGTTGTTGTTTTCTGACTGTATGTATACCAGCCAATTGTCAAGATCGTACTTTTTACCATTTTTCTCACTCTGTTATATTTCCCAATTTATTGTAAAATGTCCCCCTATGTAATACCCTCGTCGAGGGCCTTTAGGGGTATTTTGAATAAATAAATGTGTTGTTGTTTTTTTCCTATACCCACAAAAATTTATCTGCACGAACGACGCGGACGTAAAATACCATTCGTGGAATTCGCTGAGCTAGTTCACAACTCGTGGTCACTGTATAACTACAACATTGACAGAATTACTACGTGTCGTATACCTTGCCCTTGCGTTGCGCGGAATGCATGATCCCCTTCTATGCATATAAAGGGCTCAGCAAGTGAAACGCAATTACCGGCCCGCATGACGGCCGGGGCACTTTATGTGCCACCAGTAAGCGCCGGAGTGATAAGCTTTGGTTGAAATGCCATCACAACGCGAGAGCAAGGCTTTCGCATTAATTGCGTACATCATATTGAGCCAGCTCGGTGTCTCAAGCGCTCACAGGCGGCACACAAAATATGCCGGCCGCCATGCGGGCCGATTACCGCGTTTCGCTTGCTGAGCACTGTATGTAACTACGTGCGCTCATGCAAGACAGTCTGGGTAACCTGATCATGAAGATATTATATACGTTTCAGACAGAACGATGCCCATATTGTAAGCAACCCATTGGTGTATCTGGAAAACAACTGAAATGTTGTCGGACCGTATCATCAATTCTTCACACCCTGACCCTTCGTTATGCATGGTATCCCTACGGATCCCCTACAACGCTTCCCGTGATCGCATAAATTGGCTTCACATATTACTCAGAAATGCATTCATGACAACCTACACTGGGCGGTGCACTTACCTCCAGAATCTACCGTTTTCCGATGGTTACCGTCACGTCGCGTTGTCCTATGAAAAAAAAAAAAAAAAAGCTTTTGTGACGTTCTATTGCCCCTACCGCGTCATACGTGAAGTCACTGACGCGGTCCTGCGAAATGGCCATCGCTAACTAACACCTACGCTTCCGTCTGCCACAATCACGAGAGACATGCAGTTCATACCTCGGGTCGTACTGCCCTCGAGCTAAGTAATATATACTTACAGTGGCTACTTAGAGAACCAGGTGTGAACGACACATTGTGACTGTTCACTGACAATTCTGGTGTGCAATACGTGGGCCGCGCTGTTTACGTGACCTTGTAGTGTATAGGCTCTTATCCTCTTTCATTCTCTCACACCCCTTTCCCCTTCTTCCCGAGCACAGTGTAGCCAACAGGAGGATTCTTCTGATTAACCTCCCTGTCTTTTGCCTCTCTCTCTCTCTCTCAATTTTTTTTCTCCTTGTGGCAATGTATTTACACAGCATTGTAATGGGCGATAAGAAAGTCTTGTCATTTTTGTATGAAAGGCCGAGATCTTCATATAAATATTAAGTCGCCAGTCAGCGCTGCATGTATTTCTCTGGTCCCATTGCCGAGCGCTGCAAGTTATCGATCATGGAGCAACTAGCCCCGACGGTCTATTCAGGTCGTCCAATGAAACCACTTCAAGTGTAGTGTACGCTGTCTCTGCGGCATTTTGGTTCTTCTGGGTTAATTGGATGGTAATTAATTACCCCAGCAGAAATTAGCAGCGTCGGCGGCTTCTCGCAGGCCTGGAACTGGCTCGGAACTCATGGAGTGACGGCTTGATCGAAGCCCTGCTTCAATATCGATCATCTCACGTTGTCGCTTAAGAGTTTAATTAGTCAAATTGCCATTACCTGTCTAATTACTACCTCGAATGACTTTGTCGAGTGCATCTCTGCGGTAAAAAACAATCACGGGAAAATCGTTTAACTCCTACCCTATTTTTAAGGAGTTTCGAGCCCACTTTGTGAAATGCCCTGGCATCAAGCGTAGCACTATAAACGCTCGAAAACTACAGAACTCTTTAGTGTCAGCCTAAAAAAACCCGATCGCACATTCTCATAGAAAGTAACAGAGATCGTGACGATACGATAAAGGAAGAAAGTTTTACATGGATGTCTTTTCAGCATATTCAGGAAATAGAGGAAATACAGTGCTGTTTAGTGGAAGGCCGAGAGTTTTGAGGACATGCGTGCAACAATTCACTAAGAATAAAAAGACTCAAGCGAGAAAAATGTTGTAGCCATTTTGTAGGCAAAAAAGACAGGCTATATTTTCGAAAGAAAACGCCACTATTTACAAAAGTGAAACACCCCAGGCGGTTGGCCCGGAAGCTTTTCTTGATGGCGCGACTCGAAAGGGGTTCGGCAGCAGAGGCACAGCGAGCGCCAACAACGTGCCTCGTGAACGAGTGACGGCGGATCGTACGTGTTGATTAGGCCAGACCTGCACAGATTGCTCGACGTGCCAGCATCGAGCGCGCTGAGCATTGCGACCGACGTGCGCGCATACAGCGGGGAAAGAAGGGAGATGCCAGAACGGGACACCAGTTGAACACCGAGGAGGTGCTCTCGGCACGAGCCGACGGGAGACCGCGCTGCACGCGAAGCATATGCTACAGCGACTCGTGTCGCGGTGCGAGAGCGTTTTAGTGGGTCCCTTCTTCTTTCGTGGCGTGCACGCACGTCCGCGGTTAGGTATGCGATCCACGTGCATGCGAGTCTCTGTGGATCGGCACGTCGCTCCATCCACCTTACTCCACTGGCAAACCAGAGTCTTCCCAACGAAAAACGCCAACTGTGTGTAGGAAGTGCCGCTGGATGGTAACGCTTGCCCGGACTCGACATCATCCCATTTTCGGCAGCACACGTTAGAGTTGTTATACTTTACGTAAGGATTTTCGGGCTTTGTATACGCACTATTCCAAGTCTGCGTGGGTGAAGAGGAAGAAAAATCTCGGGCGCTGCTTTTGTTCTATACAGAAATCAATTTCGATTGATGCCGCTCCAGAATTCGATTTTCTTAGGTGTCACCTCGTGCACTTCATTATACTTGAAACCAACGAAACACTCACGCGGTGACACTCCTGGCTGTGGGGAACACGAGTGGTAGCCTGACTGAGCCCGTCAGAGCCACCACGTATACAAACACAACACAACAGCGTCAGTTACAGACAGTACTATTCAGTAAAGTTTGGAGCGCCCAAACTGCGAAGCAGCTCTGGGGCGTAGCTCGATAAAGACGCGCCCGCTCTTCGAGCAAGGAAAGGAAAAAATGTGCTCCTCAAAAACCACTGAAACATCATGATCGCGACAACATTTGAGTAATACATATATCATATATGTCCGCTAATACGTATATACGGAGATGCGACTATAAAAAAACTGCTTTTGCACATGGAGTCTCTTTCTAAATGCAAATATGGCATAAGTTTCATCGACCTATTATAGTTTGAAGTCATCAGTAGGCTGAATTGATATTTGCCATTTTAATCTGCCGCAGTTGTCATTTATGGCTTCGAAGAATTGGCCACAAAGCGTAACACCATGTGCACGCGACAAAGTGTAACAGTATGTGTATAAATGCAGTAAAGATAACTAGCGGTTTCTTCTTTTAAACATTACTCATGAAAAGCGGTGTTCCTGGAGCGACAATATCTCGTGACGCTTGAAATATAGTAATGTGTGCTCATACTTCGCAAGGGTCTGAAAAATCGAGCGCATTTTCTACGTATCGCATTTATAGCCCTGTACTTCACACATCACACGAGTAAACGGTAAGGTAAGCGTGCGTGGATCGTACACGGGTAAAGATATCGCTTTATACAGCGTCTTTTTAGACCACATACGAATAATCGCTCGTGGCAGATAGCGAATTGGTGCCATCTTGAAAACTCCTTCCAAGTAGATACGCCTTCCAAGCTCGCCGGCTACAATCCTTAAACTGCACCACGTGTTGCAAAAGGAATCAGTCAAAGCTTAGGGAGTTAGCGTTATTAGGTTAATAATGCACTTAGATATCGCTCGCTGTGGCACCCAGCGATACCCGATCCGGACGTTTCTGAACCAAGTGAACTCGAGACGCCCCCTTCTCCCCAGTGTAGGGTAGCAAACCACGTCTAGATAGCCTCCCTGACATTCCTTACTCATCTCTCTCTCCAGTAATTTTCTCTAGCGATCCACCACAATCAATTAAAGAGAATAATCGGTGTAAAAAAAATAGAACGCTCCACATAAATCTGTTTAATAAGCTTAATGTATAATGTACTCAGCAGTTTTACATATAAGGTAATTAATGCGCGAATACAATGTAAGGCATCCGTGAAACTCCTAAGCAGCATTGCTTCGAAACGATTTGAAGGATATATATTGTGCCGAAAGCGTCGTTTGGTTGGAGCTGATTAGCATTAAGTCAACCTGACAAGTTCCTTTCATAAGTATCCACCTGACACAAGCGATGCTGCTTCAGAAGTGGAAAATGTACCTGTGACGTGGGGAAAAAAAAGCAATACACATGAAACGGCATTGGACCCGTATAAATCGTTGAGGAACGTCGCACGAAATTTCCATTTTAGCTGATATATCGGCTACAGCGAATTACCACCGGTTAGAGAGGTAACCTAATAGAAGTTGAAACACTGCACTACTTATACCAAAACAGGGTAATTTACAGAAATGTAGATTACCTTTGACAGTATTCGAATGACTTATGGCTGAAGTGCCGGAAGATACTTTAGGTGTAACGTTCTTTTCTAACTTGACCTGGTTACTTGATTTGCTAACTTAGCCTGGTCAGCCAACCCGCCACAGTGGTGTAGTAGTTAAGGTGCTAGACTGCTGACCTGAAAGTCGCGGGGTCGAATCCCGGCCGCGGCGGCCGCATTTTCGATGGAGGCGAAAATGTTTGAGGCCCGTGTACTTAGATTTAGGTGCACGTTAAAGAACCCCATGTGGCTGAAATTTCCGGAGCCCTCCACTACAACGTCCCTCATAATTATATCGTGGTTTTGGGACATTAAGCCCCAACAATTATTATTATATAATCTGCTTATCCAAGAAAAGCAAGTTCTATTGGCTTTTCTCACTATAGAATCCGTGTACTGCTGAAATTCGCACCATTAAAAAAACAATATTTGCGCAAAGCTAGACATATCTAGATTGTATATTTTATAGATATTCTTCAAACCACTTGTTTCCAAGCTCTAGAATTTCTTCTGCAATTTCTTGCGAATTATGATTCACACGTGCAGTCTGCTCGCAATGAGCTACATGGTAGCACATTGCGACCTGGGTAATTGCGGTATCCAGTTAATACTTGCGCATTACAGGCAGCACTTATAGCCGACGTGCAGAACGCCATGTTCAATGCCTCTTCTGTAGTTAATCTCGTGTAGTACGTGCAAGCTGTTTGTGTGTATCAGCGTAGCTTTAATTTATCACCGCGATCCTTTTGGGCGCACGTAGCCACGAGATACGCACTGTCGTTTTTGGCCGATCGCTTCGGCAAGGCGATCCGCGCAGCCCTTCTCACGTTCATGGTTTATTTGCTCGTTGATCGCTGTTGAGGAGTGCTCGCATAGTGCGTAGCGCTTGACATGCTATATAGTAGGCGTGTGCACTTGCTTCGAAAGCGATATCCCGTGTAGACAGACTGGAATGCACGTCACTTCTTCGTCCTTTTGTAGACGCGCACGCCCTTTCCCGCGAGGTGTATCCGGTTGCCCATTCTTTGGCTCCAAGGAAATGCACGGCACAAACGACAGCCATTAGATACTCGGAGGCACGCGTCAAATCCGACTTTTAAAGATCCAGCCGCTATGCAAACAAGCTGGGTTGCACTTTTCCCGCTTAAGTATTAAGGAAAAACAAAACAAATAAGATGACAGTCACGAAGCTAGGTGGTTTTGCCACGTCGCCGGATGCGATAGCATTCAAGTGTTCGCTGCATATACCTTTTCGCGCCTTCGTTTTGTATAGGAATGACCGCAACAAAGTCGGGATCCTCCGCAGTCTGCCTATGACATTATACTTGGGAGCGATCCACGGCATCAGTGGATTTCATGGAAGCATCATGGACGGTCTATAGTAGCGCGCTGTTGTCCTCACTTCTCACGCGTGGGATGACACTCATCACGGCAGCCGAGATCCTGTATAAATATTGCTCCTACATAAGTGAAAGCATTGGATGGGTGTGACGAGTGGTGCGAGCTCTTCATTTGTGCGAAAGATTACGCGTCACTGCCGCATTAGTAATTGATACCAGTGCACGCGCTGCTTCTTATTCAGGATCGCGGAATCCCACTGGAATTCCATTGGGAACTTTGTTTACACAGACAGTGTAGACAGAGTTAGAAATAACATCTAATTAGTACGCCCAAGGCAATATGACAACACACACACACACACACACACACACACACACAACACACACACAACACACACACACACACACACACACACACACACACACACACACACACACACACACACACACACACACACACACACACACACACACACACACACACACACACACGCGCGTGCTGTTGCAAGCTGGCCTAAAGCAATCGGCTAGATAGCTTTCTGTCTCCAAGGGCCACCCAGTCCTAGGCGCATTGTCGTGGTCAACACTGGCGTGGCCAAGAAAGGGGGGCGCTTGAGGGGGTTCAGTTTTGCACGCACACGTACAAACGCACGCACGAACGTGCATAAAGTATGTTTGAACCCCCCCCCTCGGAAAAAAATTTCTGGCTAGGCCACTGGTGGTCATCATAGAAAATATATATGCAAGCTCAGAAAACACTTACACTTACCTAAAACCCGCTCACGTGTTGTATAGCTCATAATACTGACCGAGATAGCAGGCGTGTCATGCTGATCTGCTCACCTCACTGTGACGCCCTCCGTCTTGTAGTTGAGAATAACGGATAGGTGGGCAAGTATGGTAAGGCAGGTCTGGCAGGATGCCACGTGAAGATGCTTGACGTGAAAACCTTGACGTGGTTTGCTTCACACGTGTATGATTGTTTGCGTGGCCAGTACAAGCTGGTTATAAGGAGCGCTTTCAATAAAAACTTCAGTACAGCGCATATCTTCTTCTCGTTTCTCGTGTATTGTAATTGAGACTGCGATTAATTCTGATCGCTTTGTCCGCAGTGAGACAAAGGTTCAGTTACAACACACACGAGTGAAAGAAACAATAAGAAAACGAACTCTAATGCGAGAGATTCAGTGCGTGAACACGAGCAATGTGTCCACGCAAGTCGCTGGGAGTGTCAGCAATCAATCGAGCGAATCCCGAGCCCGCGACTGTGTGCCGCGCTCGAGTTGCACGCAGCATCTACGCGAGCTGCGAAACGATCACCGACGGGCGAAATCCTCCTCGCAGTATATCCCATTTCCCACTCGCCGAGGACCCCGGCCAAATTTCTTCGCTATCGTCCTATCGTATCGCTTGATTCTGAAAGTGAGACGCGACGGGGACGAAGCGGGCGCGAGTCCGCGGCGTCATGCGCAGCGCCAGAGCTCAGCCGCCGGTGTTTATGTCATATAGCGGCGCGGGCGCTTCGACTCGAGGAATGCGATAAGGAAGAACACCGCCACGTGGAGGCATCGGTTTCGCGCCCCACGGGCGCCAGTTCGATTTGCGCGGTGGCGGAGCGTCATCGGAGCGCTCTGCATCGGGACTTGGGGGTGAATTATTCGCGCGGAAACACCGACGGCGCGCGTGGTCGAGCCGCGAGCGGGACAGCGCACCACGACTGAGTCCTTATCGGATTCCTCCGGAATCGCATGACCAGCAGGAGGCGTTGCCGGCGGTCTTGAAAATGTAACTGCCCAAGTTATCTGTGACCAGATTCATCGTCTTGACGAGCGGTCTAGCGAACTGGTTCTTTATTCTATGGCCTAGCTGCGCCCGGCATCCCTGTGTATCGGACACTCGACTAATTATAGAACCGCGTGTTGAAAAGTCGGTGAAATTAAACGAGCATTGCTGAGCGTGACTTCGTTGAACTGGCGTCAAGGAAGTAACCGCGAATTATGTGGTCTCTCTCAAATGCCGGCGTTGTCCTAGACTCTGCCGACGCCCCTAGATGTAGTGAGTGAACGCTCATGTATACAGGCATGAAGCACTCGCTGGTTGTCTGTGGAATAATGAATTACACCGTGGTTGTGCGCTCACCGCCCTTAGACCACATAACTTTCACTGAGAAACTATACACACCATTTCGCGATGCGTTCTATCGAAAAACTGCTAAAGCACAAGGACGCGGTCCCTGAAGAATACCTGTTAGGACAAAGCACTTGCCCGGGGGTCTCTTTTGCAATCGCTCTGTCATCAATGCTGCTTGTCCTATCTCCAGAATATCGCCCTGATTGGGCAGTTCTTTCCTCTGGAACACAAAGGGCCTGACGAACTGCTGTAGAGACAAGTGCATGTAGGAGGCATACATATTCGCTAGAACGTCAGAATGCGTGGCTCACTTTTTGAAACTCTCGAAAACAAGCAGATTATTGGGCGCGATGATATACCGTGGCGCAGCCAATCATCTTTGTGACGTGCTAAGTTGGATTGCTCCGCAGCCGTCCCTCGCGTTTTTGATGTTGTCTATCTTGATTGGCTTGTGCGTTCAAAGAATTAAATATATGTATATTGATGTCCCATCGACGCAGACAGTATACGACGTGCCTAACGACTATTCCATATATATATATATATATATATATATATATATATATATATATATATATATATATATATATATATATATATATATATAATATATATATATATATATATATATAGCCTTAAACCGCCGCGGCTGCCGCTTTCATTTGGTACGGTCACCAATACGGAAGCCATGGAGGCTGAGTTTGCTGGTTTTGCGAAAGCTAAGAAACCATGTTATCATTAAATGGGCTCTATAGTGTGTTTGCAGTAAAGAAATGCAATTTTTCTGTAAGAATGGCTGCAGCGTGTTTCTTTATACGGTACAGGTTTGCATTTGCTAGCGGGCTGCGGCTTATACGAGACGAAAAATGAGATTCGCGAATTTATGCTGCTGTTTAGGACACACACTTCCCATACAGGGCACAGCGCAAGTGCTTTCTCCGTTTTGAGGCAAGCAATTGCACATGCTTAGCGCTCTTGCCGTAATCTTCTAACCTACTCTCAAGCAAACAAACGTAAGCTATATGCGAGCTCACGCGTTATCTTTGTTATGTTTCTCACAGGGATTCTGTTTGATACTTGGCAGCTACGCAGCCGTTCATGCTTTCGCTAGCGTGACGACGAGCACACGTTTGTTAACGGGACGACTTTAATATTTAACCACTTCTTGTATAGAGAGAGAGAAGAAATAGTAGAGAAGGAAAGGCAGGGAGGTTAACCAGTATAGGACAACCGGTTTCTACCCTACACATGGGGACAGGGTGGGGGAGATTTAAAGATGGAGAGGAAAGAGAGAGAGAGAGAGAAAGATAGAAAGATAGCACATGACACAGCACACATAGAATCAGTCGGTCACTCTTGCGTGGTAGCATAGCACACATAGAAACAGTCGGTCACTCTTGCGTGGTAGTTGGTCACTTCTGCGTGGTACGCGACATTTCTGTCACAGGCGCTTGGCCAAGTTCGTCGCTCTCAAAAACCTCAGCAGTGCCTTCGTCGCCTTCAGTTGTGATGTCTTCTGTTAACAACATGCAAGTATTGTTTGAACAGACATTGGTCTACTATCAAGGCGCGCTAGAACGGACGCCAATGACTGTCTCTGAGCATTATATACCGGACAGTCGCACAGGACGTGGTGTAGCGTCTCCTCGCAACGACAGGCATCGCAGAGAGCGTTGTCGGCCATTCCAATTCGAAAGGAATAGGATTTCGTAAATGCCACAGCCACAAGCGATAAAGCAGTGTGGCCTCTCTTCGGCGGAGTCCAGTTGGCATACAGATATGCATCAAAGAGGACAGGTGGCGTTGACGATTAGTCCGGTTGGTTTGGCTGCTTGGTGGGCACCATAGAGCGAGCGTGATCTCCTGTGCAAGGCCTCGAAGGCTGCTGGCAGCGTCAGACCTTGAAAGTGGGATGGTATCTTCCTGTGTGCTTTCATGAGCTGTCCGAGCGGCATTATCGGCCTGTTCGTTCCCTATGACGCCGCAGTGACTTGGCAGCCATTGAAACGTCACGTGGTGCCCTTTCTCATATGAAGTGTGGAGAAGACCTCGAACTCACATTACGGTGGAAGTCCTGAGAACGCACATCAGATATTTTGCACGTGCTCCCTGTCATCACCTTGCAACGCTGCCTTCAGAGAGGCGCCACGCATCATTTTCTAAAACTATCGTCAAGTACAACGACAAACTTCCCTCGGGCTTCACCACTGCATCTAAACCACCGATGCCCCCTTGGTGTTTTATTCGACCCACAGTTCAACTCAGTGTACCAGGGATCCGGAAAAAATCTGAGCTGTCGTCACCTGTGTTGAAACAACTGTCTCTGCTTCTTTTGTACGAGAAGTATGCGGACAGTGTACGTATATATACAGATGGTTCCACAAACATCCAGTGTTTGTCCGGTGCGGTGGTTGTCCCAGCAAGAGCTATTACCATCAGCTTTAGGACCGACCACTCCACGACGTCGACAGCTGCGGAACTAGCTGCTCTGCGCGCTGCACTTTGTTTGGTTAATCGGGAACCACCTCAACATTGGTCTATCTTCAGCGACTCAAAGGCAGCCCTACAATCTGTGCTATCTGCTCTGCGTCGCGGGCCATATGAACAGCTCGTATTTCTTGTATAGATGCAAGCTGTAGATGCAAGCTCATATACTGCGATCAGAATGAGCTACAACGGCGTGAGCAAACTGTGCGAAGATCATATTGAACGCTTGTGATCGCCTCAACATTTGCGTTTGCGGTCCGCACACGAAGTCGTCGTCTCGGAAATGCTTGTTGCAAACACGTGCGCGGGACTTGGGTTCGTTGCCCTTTCTAAGCTTTATCAGCCCCACTTCGCGAAGTTTGTTACCCTTCATTCCTTGAGGTACAAGTGAAATTACGCCCTGATCATTCGCGTCAGTGGTGCATTGCGACGCACAGCACTACAGTACCATGCCGCCGAAAAACATTAGTCATGCTTTCCAAGATTTTGTGCTTTATAGATATCAGTGCACGTGAACAGAGTGTAAAGCGAAGCAGATTCAAGTGGGAAACACAAAGCAAAAAACTGTAGGGGTGTGCGAACAGTGCATTCAATACGAATAGCCTTGGAATAGTATATGGCGACCATTTTCAAAACAGCCCGAGAACTTCACAACAACTTTTTTATAACAAATATTCACAAACTTAAAGAATAGAGCATTAGGATTGCTTATTTTAACAGACAAAACAATACCAAATGATCAGTGGCGTAGGCAGAAATTTGTTTCGGGGGGAAGGGGGGGGGGGGCACATCCTTGATCTGAAGTGGGGGCCGGGCAGGCAAGTGTGATCGAGTGTCGAGGGGGTTGGGGGGGAGGGGGGGGGGGAGGGGGGCACGTGACCGGTGTTCCACCCCTTGGCTACGCCACTGACAATTCTGTAAACTGAGTTAAGCTTGTGTACGCAGCAGTGACTGGAGCCTTCGATATATTTTGTAAATGTGGGTACTTGAAATACAACAGTGACTAAAGTCAAGGTGGCGCTTTCTGAAACGTAAAAAAAAAAAAAAAAACTGAAGCGTAAAAATTAAGCACTATTCAACCTAACACTACATATATGGCTAAATATGGAACGAAACAAATAAACCAGTTACAGTAAAATGCCGCTTGAACGAACGTCAGTTGAACGAACTATTCAGTTGTACGAACTTTTTTTGAATACCCCACCGAAGCGCCACTGGACCCAATGGTAACGCATTTCAGTTTAACAAAATTATTGCAGAGCGCACTTCAGTTCTCCGAACATATCTTGTAACACCATCTAATGCCTCTCACGTCATATGCATCAGAAATTGTCTGAAAGAGTGGGTACAGACAGCGCTTTGTGTTTTGAGGACTATGTCACCTGTGACTCTCGCGTTGAGACATGCGTCACTCTGTCTACAATCGAGATTGTAGCGAGTGTCCTACCTCAGGAAGAAGAGGAGGAGGAGGAAAAAGTAACCTTTGTAGAAGAAGCACCAAGGAAAAAGCAGCACTGATGTACTTGGAAAGAGTGAAGTCGTTCGCTGCCCAGCAGAGTGTTGTGCCGGAGAAGGTTCACGAGATCTCGGACACTGACTCAGTTCATGACCACTGCAGTCCTAAGTGCGGCAAGAGATTGCTACATTCTCCAAAACATGCTAAATAAGTAGAAACTCACATTCAAATAAGCAGCACTGGAAATAAGAGGGTTCAAATTTAATTTCAACAACTCATACTTTCTTCAGCTCCTCATAACAAGTTCCAACATGAACATATATATAGTTATTTCAGTTCAGCGAACTGTCACTTTAACAAACGTTTTCCTGGGGCTCCTTGAAGTTTGTTCAAGTGAAGTTTCACTATTACAGCATGGGCATTAACGCCAAAAGTAGGTAAACATCAGCGTTGAATACTGCATCTGCAAGAACAAAAACATCATTTGAGTCTGTTGGTGTTCATGTAGACGTGTACCCGAATCGCACTTCTGAAGCTGAATGCTACCGCATTTCCCACCTTCAGGTATATTATACAAGACGAAGACAGGAACTGACTAATGCAAGCTGCAGCATAGTAAAATCTTTACACAGTGAAGCCTAACACAGTAATAGAAACACATCGATAGAATTACTGGGAATAAAACGCAAGTGCCAAATTTCAATGTGTGTGAGAGGGAAAACTTTATTTATTACGAAACTAAGAACTCGGGCGAGCCCTATAGTCCGGGACAACCGTTGGCTTTGCCGTAGCTCTGATGGCCCGGTCCGCCAGCCACTTCTGGCAGTCAGGATTCGGGGTGAGCAGGGTGGCCTCCCATTCAGCTATGTTTCTGTTATTCTCTGTAATTATCTTTAGCGGGGGATTCACGCAGGTACGACATTCACGTCATGCTACGCAGGACTCACACAAACCGGCTGTGTTGTCCACCTACATAATGTATCGCCAAGAGTCAGGCCAACAAAGCCATCAATCTCGTAATGATGATAGTGTATGGATGACACTATCACTTCGGCGACACTGAAGTTTTAAGCAAAAACGCCTACATCCGGTTATCAACACAGCGGCGATCAAAAGCTTGGGCTGCGTGCATCGCAGTTAAACCATGTTTGTCGAGCTATTGCGCGACAAACCAAGTTGCATGGTCGCAGAATGGTCGACAACACAGTAGTCGTCTCTCCCTTTCTAAAGACTTGAGGATTTCTTTTAAGTGTATTATTGGGTGTGTCCAGATAAGATCGAACACGAGGTCCCGGTCACCATTCCCGATTGTGATGAAATTAACTGCAGGTCTAGGCATTACACCCAGAACAATGGTTTCGCAGTTAGTTTTGCGAAAAAAAAATTTTGTTCGCCTGAAAAAAAAATATACAAATTTTGGCCGCAAAAAACGCTTTTCCGCCAATTTCGTGATTTCTGAAATTTGAGCGCACCTAGGGGAAAAAGCGGTGCACTTCTTCGTCACAATATTTATTCCCCTTAAAGAACAAGTGAAACACAATCTTATGAGGCTATTATTTTCATTGCTTGTCGAAGCACTTCTGAAGAAAAAAATCACAAACTTGGCAAATCGCACAAAATACCTGTATTTCAGGAATTTATTGCTGCAAGCACGTTAAAGTGAGGATAATAAAAATTGTCGATGTCGGTTTCCGTAGATTTCTTGGCGCGCACATGGCTTGACCGGTGACCGTACTTCCGATTGTATAGCACGGGGCACAAGATTCGCACGGTTCAGTCGTTCGCTTGCCATCCCACGGTTGGTCAGAATCCCGCTTTCGTGAGCCGACCCCATGGAGAGACCGCGGGGCGCCGCCGAGAATCCTGCAATCGTCGAAGGGGTGGTTCGCCTTCGGTTGTGGCTGTTGGCTAGCGCCCATGGCCGCAGCTGCCCCGGCCACACAGCCGTGGAGACGTGCGGGCGGTGCGCGTTGTATATGCCTCGGCTGGAGGCCTTGCCCCTGTCTGCAGCTCCGCGTTGCCCTACCGGTGTCGGCGACGGCTGGAAGTGCGATATGCGTTCACAGAGGTGACGGAAGATGAATTGAGCCGTCACTGTCAGCTTTCCAAAAAGACCTACCGCTGGCTGCGCGACAAACTGAAGGCGACTCCGTGCCAGCGGACATTTCACACAGAGCAAGGCCCATTGCGCGCGGCAGCTCTGCGTGAGTGGCAGCGTCCGGAGGCTTGTCGGAAGTGAATAATTCATCGTAATTGTCCAGTTACCTGTCGCAGATACTATTGAGAAAGTGGTTCACGCAATTAATGTTATGTCCCAGTGGAAAGGCTGGATTAGCTTCCCCATATATGACTTTGCGTCTGCCAAAGCCAGCGCCAAGGGCCGAGATGTTTGCATGCGTGCACGAAGCATTCGAATACCGGGTGCGCTCGCCAGTGCCCGCAGCTACGCGTATAGCATGCTGATCGCCATTGATAACCCATCTTGGCGGGTTCAAGCCGCTTCAGAGCTTTATCTATTCGGGCGATAAGACTGCGGTGTTACGAGAAGCGTACAGCGATCTTTTGGATTTGGTTGCATTTTTTATGTTCAGCGGGCCTATACCGTACCACGGAATACTACTCCACTTGCTCCGTGTCATCACGCTTCGGACCGCCGGCTCTGTTCACGTGGAGGGCACTGACGTATTTAGGAATGGCCAATAAGGAGGACCAACACGGAATAGTATTCCGTGGTACGGCACATAGGCCATAAGGAGCGCCGAACTTTCGTTATCTTTTTCACAGAGCGCCCGACCTCTCACCACTGTCTTCGATTTGACACGCGTCTGTGGTTCCTGCACTTCCAATACAGGACCTTCTTTTCTGGGATGTTCAATTTCACTTTCTATTATTCCAATAATACACGGGGCGCCGGGACGCAGATTGCAGCGATAACGGCAGCCATGTGTGAACCATGTGTGAGCCATGTTGGAGCCCGTGACGAAGGGCTAGATCACCGAACGTTATAATTTAGGTGGCCCCAAGAGCCTGCTCACGGGTTTTCTTCCATTCGCTACTTCGTAAGAGTACGCAGACGAAGTGTATACGCGCGAGTCTTTGTTAGCAGACAACGAGGTGATGGGCGCTTGAAATTCTAAATATCAGGCAGCTTCCTCACGCTTGCGACAGTGTTTACGTATACCGAATAAGAATGAAAAGTCTTGACATTAAAAAGGCACTTCAACCATTGCGTGAGCACCCACTAGGCGCCTATAAAGCTTGCAAAATACTGTTAACACATATTTTAGAGTTGAGAAGAACCGGTCAGAAGTTTCTTGGCTATATATGCACTGTGGTTTGAAGGTGGGAAAGACGCTATTTTTTTTCTGCAACACATAAGGTGCATGCGTCTTGTGCTAGAAGAGGAGTGAAAGGAAAGAGAGGCGAGGCCACTGAGCCGTGCTCCTGCAAGGGCTGCGGATGATAAGCGTCATACGCTCCTCCAGAACAAGATCGGTGCCCATCGAGCTCCAGGTCGCCATTTTTTTTTTCTTTCAATTAGAAAAACCGGTGGGTGCCCGGCGGCTCCGTCATTGGAGGCGGACGCTCTATACCGCTTCGCCACCGCTGCGGTATCGTCTGTATCACGAAATGTGATGACGCGAACGTCAAGCGTTGCACCCTCTCCTCCATGACTGTCGTGCCCTTCTCTGCTTACATTTCCGGCTTGAGAGGGGCCCACTTCGTGATGTAAGAGAACGGCTCGCTATCCGAACCGTTATACAATTGCCCCGATATATGCTGCAATAGGAGTTGTAATGCGCATCAGGCACGTAGCCAGGATTTTTTTTTCGGGGGGGGGGGGGGGGGCAAGGCCTAATTGTTCGAAAGAAAGTATTTCCATGGCAAAAATAAAACAAAAGTTGCCCGGGAATATAGAAGGCCGGACGAATTTCGGGGGGGGGGGGGGGCGGGCCCCCCCCCCCTTGCCTACGTGCCTGGTGCGCATATACACCGTATTTCCACGCTGGCAGTTATCTATAGGGCTGCATTTTGGGAGGATACCTTTCACCCATTTCTATTAGTTTAATATACCCCGCGGAGTGCACTATTCTGGCAATAACGCGGCTTGTTGGTATCAGTGGTGTGGACCAATAACAGCATAATATGAAAAGAGTAGTTAGAAAATGCCGCCCCTGCGTTCATTTATTCCATGTCGGAATATTCCATATAGAAGATCAACATGCGGTTGCATGCACGGCTTTAGTGCTCATTGGTCTCTCTTCGCTGTCACACACACACACACAATATATATATATATATATATATATATATATATATATATATATATATATATATATATATATATATATATATATATATATATATATATATATATATCTGTGTGTATCGAATATTTTTTTATTTACATAATGTAAAAGGAGATGTTGACGCACAAATAAGGCGCCGGATACTCCTTGGCCTTTGAGTGTAGATCGAGCATACAAACAGCAGCGCATGTAAAATAAGCACACGATTATTACGAACTCGAGATGCAAATCGTGGAGCGATGACCACTTACGCAACGAGATTTTATACAAGGGCGAAATATACGTACAGCCGGGCAAATAAATTTGACCGGATGGTTATCGTCCAAGGCGAAGATCAGAGCCTTTAGCTTTCCTCGTCGTGATTCCGCCTATATATATATATATATATATATATATATATATACTTGTCACTATCATGTTCAAAGTGTACACCATATGACGACGTTTATGGCGACGTATGGTAAAATCTCGGCCTGCGGTTACGGCCCAGCAACATCGCCACTAGTCCCGTCACTTTTCACGTGCACCTCCAGTTGAACCCATCCACCTCTCTCTCTCTCCCAGCGTCTTCTCAGGAGTCAATGGAGCAGGAGCCGCGTTCTCCTCAGGCTTGGCATCCTCTTTCCTGTACCTTTTGTTTTCTTCGCCTTGCGTTATTACCTTTTCCTGATGCCGCCTTGGCTGCCGGCGTCTTTCCGTGCACCGAACTCCCCCAAACAACCCGAATCACGCGACGTCCTCGACCCCTCTTCGATGCCTTCGCTCCGGTGCAGGGTGGTTGAGGTGTCCACATCAGAGACAGCCCTGCGTCTACCCCACTTTCTTTCCTCGCAACAAGAGTCTCCTCCCCCCGTTCACCCTCACCCCGCACATCCGTTCATGGCGCGTCATAACGTGTCCGTGGCAAGCGCCTTCTCCGCTTCTGTGGCAGATAGCATTGCATTTTTACATACCCGAGTAGAAGCAGGGGAAGTGCAGGCGTCTTTGTAGAAAAAAAGATGAAGAGTGGACGCAAATATATGCTTGGTGTTGCGTTAAATAAGGGTCATGCTGGAAGAAGCGGCGCCTCACATGTTTCTGGCTGACCGCACTACACGCATCCATTTGCTTCTATAGGTATACAGCGAATTTCTACGATGAGAAGTAACGGAGAAGTTTACTTCCTGAATAGAAGGAAGAGAGAATAACGAGCAGAGGGATATCCAGACCAAACACGAAGATATTCAGAGTTCACGCACACGCTAGAATTTTGACTCGTTCCAAGCACCCAGCAAACTCATGAATAAAAAAAAATGGAGAGAGAGAGAGAGAGAGAGAGAGAGAGAGAGAGAGAGAGAGAGAGAGAGAGAGAGAGAGAAAGGACAGTTTCTCATTATTCGGAGGGAGCCAAAAAGTGAGCCGGTGACCATCACCAATTTAATTTGATTTGTTGAACAAAAACGGTTCTTTCTTCTTTCGATAGCAATTACGGCACCGGGCACCCATGACATCCAAGCATACGCGGCGCGCCGGGCCTTCTGACACTCCCTGCGATCCTGCATGGCAAGTGCACGGCGGCAGCGACGAAAGGGAAAGAACGAGGGAGTTATCAGGGCGACAGCGGTCGGTATCTTTAGCGCAGAATGGGCACGAATGTCCTATCGATGCCTTTATTTTCTCCCTCATGATAGCTTCGTAGACCTTTTCGGAGCGTTGCTTTATTATCGGGGAGGTTGAAACGCTCGGCATTCGTGAAACCAACGACAAAGAGAGTCCTGTCCCTGCCATATTGTTTGCTCTACCGTCTGATAGCTGACAGCGCGCTTAACGCCTTAACGTGTTCTGCTTCTTGTTGTTTATACAGTAATTCTATTTCCTGCGTAACACCATGACCATCAAACAACATCTTTGTCGAAGCACGAGGGCCGTTGCAAACGTGACACCAGTCTAACTTAAATTGTGGCGTGGTCGACTAGTAACAGCTTCACACAGCATCGCCTCAGGGCAATATGTCTGTCGTGGCATCGCTTGCTTTCTATCGCATCGCCCTTATGCTATGGTCGCCATGCGGCGCCTTCATTGTCTTGTGCGAACGATGCAGGATCGCGGAAAGGGAGGAAGTCAACACAAGTAGCGCCAAGTGCGTGCCGCGTGTGTGTGTCCTGCATATAGCACCGCTGCAGGCTGATGGAACATGCAGCTGGCGCACGCACACCCCTGCCGAAGCCACTAGCAAGAAGCCGGTCGGGCCGGCCGCCGCGTGCGGAGCGCTCCACTACGGCCCACCCCCGCCCGTAGTGAGTGGACTCTCCCGGAGGGGGCGCCTCTCTCCCCTTCGTCGACGAGCGAACAGACGAGTACAGAGAGAGAAGCCGCTGGAAAGAGGGAGAGCAGCCGGCGTTTTCGGTAGGGCGCACCGCCGCACCAGCGGGCGCCGGGCCAGTCGCGAAAGTTGCTTTGCGACGTCGTGGTCGTCAGTCGTGTGCCAATCATGGACGTTGTTGTGCCTGACCCTTCGACCACACCACACGGACTGCAGCCCGGGTTGGTCGAGCAGAGGATTGCGTAGCCTGGACGACGCAACACCAGCGACGGCCCGCCGCCGCCGTCGAGGGAGGCAAGTTTTGTTTTAAGACACGCGCGTCTGTTTGTTTGTCGGGGGATTGTTGTGTGGGGTCAGCGGGGGTCGAGCTCGCTGCGGCTGCGCTCCTTGGCAAATATGCACCAGCCGCGGCAGGCCTGTCCCACGAGATGTCAAGCGCACGGGCCGTCGAAATGCGAGCCTGTCTGCGTCAGTCAACCTTTAGAACAGCAGCCCGCAACCGGCGTGGTCGCAGACGAGGCTCAGCTGCTCGCCGCAACCCTATCGGGAAAGAGGAGCGGAGAAAAGTTTGCGTACTTCCGCGCTCGCTCGGAGCGCGGCATTTGATTTTGCGTCAGGCCCAGACAAGTGCGTGTGGTGGGCGAAACCTAGACGCTGCTCGTCGTGGGTGCTCCGGTTCAAAGGCTAAGATTGCGGGACGTGCCTTTCAAAAGAGAAGCGCGTTTTCAGTGACCCACATGCAGGGCCCATTATTTACGTAGATAGGCGTCCCACGCAAAGCAGTGTTCGCGATTGATTGTGACTGCCGTCGTTTCCTTCCTAAATCGTTTCGAGGCGGCTCTATTTTCCCTTTCGCTGCTGCTGCTCATTGTGATCGCAAACACCCGCTTTGCGCCTGTCCCTCTCCTACCGACATCGTGCGAACTACGGCGACGACTGTCATTGTGCGTGGGGCAATCTTCTCGCCGGTCGGGCTGGGTTCCAGCGAGCGCGCACACGTACCGTAACCGCGATTCGTGCCGGCCAGCCTGCCCGCGTGTCGCCTTTGTCAAAAGCTGCGATATCGCATTCGCACGCATGCGGCGGCGACCACTGTCGCCTGTGCGATTTCTCCGCGGTGATGCAATTCGTTTTGACCGCTTTCCCTAGCGCGCTTGTTTTCTTCCGATGGAGGAAGGAGGGGAGAAGGGGTGGTTGGACTAGGCATCGGAAAGATAGCTGACCTCGATCTTTCCCGGTGCCTGTCGTCGCTCGGCCCGTGCCGGACGTCGGGGCATGCCTGGTGAGGGCCTCCGACAGACCCCGTGGGGGGGTGAGTCAAAATATGAGTCAGGCGAAGACTTGGCCGTGTGCTCGCCGCCGGCTTCCGGAGCGGCAGCCTCCGAGATGAAGTGATGATACGTCGCCACAAAGGCGCCGTGACGCGTCTTGCGCGCTATCTCTTTTATGCAGCAACCCTCGAGGCTTTTGATGGAAGTAGCAGACGCGATTCTATTGAAAGATGCATCATTGCAAAAGATTCGAGGAGGCGCGACGTCGGGCCTCCTCATCTTTCGCGAAAGAAACATCAGGGCGCCATGGTCGGATGCCTCGGAGAAAGAACAAACACTTCCGCGCTGCGTCGTTAGGTGGAAATCGTTTTCCTGCCGGCGTTTATTTTCTTCTCTTCATTGCTGCTCGCAGCGATTGTATTCTGCAGCCCTGATGCCATTGTTACCATTGCCTTCCGCAATGGGATGCGTAGCTTCCATCGTGCATGCGCAACCTCGTTTCCGACCGGAGCCGGTCGAGTAGGAAGCGCAGTGCTTGCCCATTTCTCACGTGTTTGCGTTACTCGATCTGAATTTGGTGGTCTTGTAGCACTTTCTCACTGTCGCACGTACAGTGGCTCCTTGGCATTTGCTTCTAGCCTTGAACACGAGATCACCGTGAACGATAGCGTACATCCGTGGTGTTGTTTCTGCCCTCCACCTTGCCCATACTGCACACGTTCATATCCAGGCTGAAGTTTCAGCAGATGACACATTGTTTGCAAACACCTCAAGGAACATCGTTCCTGCATTTCGCTTTCGTAAGCACTCGCACCCAACTATATTCTAGGCCCCGCTGCGGTGACAGTGTGTTCTCCGAGTACTACAATCACCCGTATTCTAATCACATAGTCACGACCGCTTCATCTTCTACTTTTCAAAAGCGTGTTATTGATCACCTTAAATACTAAAACATTCTTCACTGCTTACTTTTTAATCTAAATAGAACCCCACCCATTATGCAATGCCTCCCAGAGGGGGGGGGGGGGGGGGCTTTAAGGTTATAAACAGAACTGAACTGAACAATGTTTTGTAGAGGCAAGTAAAAGGAGGTTAACCAGACTGAGGCCGGTTGGCTACCTTGCACTGATATAATAATAATTTCTGGGGTGTTACGTGCCAAAACCACGATATGTTTATGAGGCACGCTGTAGTGGAGGGCTCCGGAAACTTGGACCAGCTGGGGTTCTTTAACTTGCACCTAAATATAAGTAAAGGGGCCTCTGGGTAAGTAAGGTAAGGAGTCACGTCTGACTAACTGCAGCATTACGTGAGGCACGAAGAATAAAGCTCTCATTGTTTTGGTGTCAAAATATGGAAGCTTGTCTACCGAAGGTTCATTCGAGCAGTATACTACATGTTTAGAACAAAATGCTGCCCATAATTAAAACTGCTAAGTTGTGCGGCCCGGGAGAGGGGCCGCATACCTTTGCAGCGCGGGGCGCGCATGCGGCGCTGCTCCATGCATGAGAATAGTTAGTGTATGTTCGTTATACACTACGTGGGAAGTTGTCGAGTCATAGATGCATCGAGATCTGGGCAATCGCGTCATTGTAATCGCGTCATTGTAAAACGTTGAGTGCAACAACATACGACATCTTAAAAAGAAAGAAAGAAATATACTAATTAACCCCTGTTTGGTATTCGGACGGACATTAAGAAAACTGTGGTTGTTATCATGATATTCCACGACGAAGGCTTCCCCAATGGTATCCGTTTACCCTGCCTTGCGCGAGCTGATTCTATTTTATTCCCTCGAACTTTTTAATTTCATCTCTGCCGCTCTCGGCTGCGTTTCACATCCCTTGGTATCCACTTTCACTGACCGATGTCTTAATGTCAGCTATCATTTAGGCTCCAAGTTTCTGCCTCGTCGGTTAGTACTGGTAGAATGCTGAGGTTGTGCACTTTCCGCTTTAGGGACAGCGGTATATATCATTGCCACTCATGATGTGGGAATGTCTGCCGTATGCTCTCCAGCCCATTCTTACTCATTTTTCGGTGAATTTCCTTTGGATTAGACGGCGTCCCTCTTAGTAACTGACCGAAATATGCATACTGTTGTACAGGGTCCGGTTGTCAATCGTGAACCACCCGAAGTATGTCCCGTTCGCTCTGTGCATATGCATTATACAAAAGACAGCGAGGTAGCTTGTTTCTTTTTCAGCAAAGGATAATGTATAATGCGAGTAACAAAATCAACGCATTCAATACAGCATACCCAGTAAAAAGTTATTAGATAACGTGCTTAAGCCTTCGTTGAGCGTCGTCAGCTAATAACAACATAACACTTGAGGACTTTGTGCGTGGCCGCGGAATATACCTTGTTTAGAGTGTGCAGAGCAACGCGAGAACGATAGCGCCTTGAAGTAAACTGCGCACATGTCCCACTGATCGAAATTCCTCCGCCAAATTGTAGATATCGTATTTTAGGGACAGGGCCAGTGCACTGCTGCCCCCCCCCCCTCCTCCTCCTTCGAGTACAGCGGCGGACGCTTCCCCGTGTTCGTCAGATGTGCCCTGTCACACGTGAAATGGTGTCAGGGACCAGATCTATCATAATGACTGCAGTTGGTATCCATGCAAGCTACAAAATAGCGTGAGGGGCCCCGTTAGGCGACGAGAAGGAATGTGAGACGAGTGACGACACCACCTGGCCCACCTTATTTTGTACGGCGTTGCACCGGCAGGGTCGCATCGTCGAAAGCATTCAAGACCAACGGGTCAATTGTTAAAACAGAGAATCAATCCGCGTTTCCAAGAGAGTCGCCACCAGCCACTCAATCGGTCTCAAAGCTTCCAAATCGCTGTCAAGAGGCCCACAGATTGTACGGGATATGACCATTATGTCTACAGTGGTGACAGCGATGTGATTGTCCAAGTTTCCCAACAGTGACACAATATGCTCCTAGTAGGAAATAAGATGCAATATAACATGGGAAGAAACAGGCAGTATAGGGCATAGCGTCAACTGCATATCCCAGCAACAAGCTATACTAAGTGGCAGAAGCGGTGAGACATGCCATCACCCAATATCAGAACAGCATTATGTTTCCACCATTTGTTAGGCCGTTAAATTCCTGCCCTAGGCATCGACGTCATGCGCGAAAACATACCATGAACGTTGTTTCCGCTATGTTCTTGCGCATATATACTATACCTTTTGAGATCAACTTTGCGTTAACCACGTCCAGTGCTTTATGATCTACTTGCCGGATCTGTTTTAAATGAATGCATCCACTTCAGGCCACTAGCAAGGTGAAGGCAGAACGACAGGTTCTGAAGGCAGCACTTCATCTGCAACGCGGATTGAGCTTGTAGCTGCGGCACCTGTTGGCCCGTGGAAAGACAGCGGTTGTGCGATGCGCAACACAAAAGCGCTATTGGTGTTTTTGAGAAACACTCGACTCAACGAAAGTTTGTGAATGACTCTCTTGTGTATATACGTGTGCTTGAGACTGCACGTACTATTTGTGTGTATATGTGATCATTGTATATAACATAGTATATATCATAGATTAGCACCTGGAGTAGCAAGCCAGGCGATAAACCAGGCTAACGTCTCCGGGAGTTTCATTAACGATCTCTCACTCCTTAGATAGAAGGAGCAAACATTTCCATGCATAACCAGCGCGACCATTTTTCACAATTTGCATGCCATAGTAGGCTGTGCAACTATGTGCAGTAATGATCAAGTAATCCCGCATAACCAAACGAGCTTTTTGAACCGTCAATTCCTGGCGCTCTTCAACTTGCAATATTTAGTGTGGGCCAGCGCTGGCTTTCGGGAACGGTATGGCCGTCGTGTTGTGCGCCCGAGGGTCTCGGAAGCGTCGCCGAGCGTGATCTGACGTCGCGACGTCAGACTGCTCCCAGCGCGTCTCCTCTTTCCCTGCTCCTCTGTGCTCCCGGCTGCAACCCGATCGCAAGGGTTGCCGTGAATTCAAGGTGAGAGAGCGGTTCTCCCCGTCGTCGGATCTCACGCGACAGAACATTTCCATAATGAGAGCCGAGGGAAGCTCTCGGGATTTCTTGCGAGTGTCCGGTGTCATGCCCGCGTCGTTGGGTCGGCAGTAGATTGCGTGGCATACCAACGTTAATTGCGGCCTGGCAGCAGTTGTGGAACTCGCTGGTGTCTTGGCGTCTCTGAGGGCTGTTCGTTTTCTTTTTTTCGGTTATCAAACGTGTTATAAGTGCGCGTCCGGGCATGAAAGAACCTGTCGTAGGAATAATAACTGCAGCGACCAGGGTGAGCACCCCGGCTATGCTGCGACCTGAACTGTATATTTAGTATGCGCAAAGAATATCTCTTTTTTCCTTCCTATTGTTTCGAGAACAAATAGAGGGAAATAGCAAATACGAGCGACGACGATAAGCGCTGGTTTTCTTCCGCTGAGTCGGCTTATATGGCAGTAAACCTTTTGGGTGCCACCGTGGAAGGAAGAAGTAGTGTGTGTGTACAGCGCTGACATTTCGCGGCGGAGGTTTTTGTTTTGAGGAGCGCGGGGCGGAGGAGAAGCGTCTGTTTCCTGGCAGCCTGACCGAGCGGAGTGCGAGCCCCCGTGTTTCAACACACGGTCGCTCGCCTGTTCGAGTTCTAGCTCGCCCCCGCTGCCAGCGCTCTTGCCGCGCGCTGTTTTCATTCGGAATCTCTCGATTCCCGGCGCGCGCGCGCGGGACCCCGGCTTGTTTACCCTGGATCGGGCCAATCACTCAACGTGGGGCGCGGCCGAGAAAGAACGCGGTGAGGAAGAGGCGCGTTTCGCTCGGCGCGCTTCCAGTGAGTGAGTCGGCCCTGATTTCCTGCGAGGGAACATGTCGTCTTGTGCCACCGGGGTCACACACGCTCGCTGCCGCGTTTTCCAGCGCGGGTCTGAGCGCGCCGGCTCTAGCTGTCACCCCCTTCGCCAACGCTGCTTTCCTTGATGGGGAAGACCCTGTTGACGAATGCGCATGGCTTCAGCTAAGCAATCTTACCGGCACGTGGCTTAGTGGCAAACACGCGAGCATGTATACGAAGGGTCAGCCACGTGGGCAGAGGACTCGCTCTTTGTCTTCAAGTGCAGTCGTCTTGTGGCTTTTTCTTTTTCCGCGCTGCACGAAGAGCCGTGATTGTGCACTGTCGGCCGCATTGCCCAGGAAAGAAAATGGCACTGCACTGACGATCTCGGGTAAAGGAGATTTAGGCTAATCTTCTTCAAGTCTTGCGCGTTGTTTGTACAGTGTGGGTCGTGATTTCTTTGGAATGAAGCTAACAGAAAAATCGCTCACAGTTTGGTAGAGGACGCTGAAAATGACTTTGTACTGCTAAGTCCATACCTACATTTTCAATGTGAATGTTTTCCTGTCGTAAGATTGCCACTGAATGATGACGAAAAAAGTTACGCCACTTTTGCACCTCGTGGCACAACAAGCTCGCAGCGGAGACTCGCTCGCGAGTAGTACTCCTAAGTGAGGTTATTTCGGTCGACGCCCGCGCACGCTTTCCGCGAGTCCTCCGCAACTCAGGCCGTCGTTCTACGCCGAGGCCTGATTACAGAACGTATCTGACTCGAATACGCTTACTCTCAGAAAGCGTTCCGCGGGCACGCACGGCTACGAATATATCGCAAGCGCGCGTGCAGTGCTGGCGTTTCCGGAAGTGATCCCCCGGTCGGCGCGGAAGTTTCTCCTGTCCTCATCGTCAGCGTGCTTCGCTCGGTGGGTTATCCTCGTGGCCGGCAATCGCATTAAAATTACTGCTAATGACGCGCACATGACGTTGCCGCGGCGTGTGTTTGCTTTGGCCGCAGTGCCTTGGAGCGGGTGCCGACCTCGCCCGACGGTAACGAAAACAGAGCGACGAAGGAGGCGCGGCGCATGTAATCCGGCGCGTGTCTTATTCCCGCGCTCTGGAAACAGGATCGCCGCAGGAGCGATGTCCCCGTTGCTCGCGGCTAATTGGCTGATAAGGGAGCGCTCGACGACGGGGGCGAATCACTCGCCTTCTTCCCCAGGGAAATGTCGGAGAGGGGAGCGTCATTGACGATGATTTTGGCGATGACGGCCATTCGTGCTGAAGATATTTGCGCGGGCGTATCGTAATAGCATCCACGGTGATTGCCGCCGGTTGGGGAGTCGCCCGCCCTTCTCCCTTCCTCGCTATATCCCAAGCCTGTAGGAATCCAACGTCACGAAATGAAGGGCCCTTTGATCCGACTAGAGAGCCGCCTCTTGCTCGCGCCTTGCCTGTCGATATCCGGGCACTCAGTGCAGCAGGATCGCCGCTCTATTCCTGCGTGCCGGCATCCGCGTTACTCCGGATTCGATATGCCTATATGCGCGCAGAGGCTGCAGCGCCGGCCATCTGGAATTTATACCTCGTAACATCTCCTATGAATCGTTGGTTTTAGTAAGCTCGAGCATGTATTATAATTAACGTGACTGTTCTTTTCTGGGAACATAAAACAAAGGTTTTTACGCTGCGGTGCGGATCAAAAGGAGAAAAAAGAAAACGTCATTATAGATTTCTTGCGCCCTTATAAGGGATCACTTTCGTGAAACATTTTCTGATCCATCGAGCGCCAACAAGCAGTCGCACTCTCGAATATTTTTTTACCTTTGTCACTCGTACACTTAACGCAGCAGTTCCGTTATCTGCACGGAACTTTTTCCATCGTCTTAAGATGCTTCTTCTAAGCGGCTCCGAGTAGTCGGTTATTAATTCCGAACCCCGTGACAGCGGCCCCACGACTAAGACAGCTGATTGAAAACAGAGAGTCTTTTTATGATATGTTGCCAACTTCTCGAAGCCGAATATCGCAAAAGAGGCCGACTATGCAAACGGAAACATCGAATCAGACAGGCGTCAATTGTCTCGCGTTTGAACCCTAGAGTTACTATTAGGTTCCTTATTGACACACGAGTGCCATATACAAGCTCGCTAACTGTGCTTGCGTGGCACATCGCAACAGGTTCAACAGCTGCATATGGATGAATAGCTCCCACACATCTTCTCCACGTTTATACCTTTTATAGCTTCCGCGTCTCCGGGCTTGCTTTCGCATCAAGTAGGACATAGCGAACGTGCGCCGCTTCCCGTCCGATTTCGCTCGTTACCGATGCCACAGTCGTCTGGAATTTGGTCGGTGTGGGCACGAAAGGAAAACGCACGCGCTGCGCATAGCTCGCGTATACGTACAAACGCGCACCGACGCCAGGTGTTTTCCCGCTGTGCGTGTGGGAGCGTCTCTGTGTTCGCAACCGGTGGCGGCGCCGAAGGGTGTCGCCGCGCGCTGCCTGCGCTACCCTGCATGCAAGATGCCGCCGACGGCGGCAGCCGATAAATAATTGCGTCACGTGCCACCGGATTTCCACTCGAGCGCTCGGATGGGCGCCTGCTCCCTGCGGCAGCGCGGGCGTTACAAATTTAGAAACGGCAAAAGGCAGAGCTCTTCTGTCGGGTTCCTTCGACTCCGCGGGGCACGAGCGACCATTCCGAAACCGAAGCCACCAAGACGCCGGCGAGCGCCTGCTGCACGTCCGGCGATACGAAAGTTCTAGTCGCGGCCACACCCGTGGGGAAGACGCCCAGGCATTCTTCCACTTTTACAGCTTCGGTGTAGTGGACCCACAATAGCCCGCGAGGCATTCGTCATGGGTAGTTGTCGCAGCGCCCTCAGGCGAAGGCTGTCGCCGAAATCTGCTTGTTTGAGTGAGCGCCGCCCCTGTATATAGCGTTTTCTTTGCATTGAGCACTGCAAGCGCGGTCTAAAATTTTAGCTTGAATAATTTACGACGTTCGTCTTGGTTGCTTCGTTTTATTCGTCCTTATATATACAAGATGAAGGAAAACAGAATTATATACGCCGTATTGCGCTGTTGTGCAACTATGCATTTTGCCCTTTCCGTGGGTGCGCGTGCGGTTGTCGGACCAAGCTGCACTAGCTGAGGTGATGCAACCTAGGCAGCAAAACGGTCGCTCAACATCTGCGCACAAGAGTGTCTTCTTTGCGCTCGACATTGAAACCTGTGCATGGTCGCTCAAAGGGCAAGAAGCTCGCCTGCCGAAGACAGACCTCTCTTGGGATGCCAGTCGTCACAGTCTGTGATGGCAGTGTGCATAATTCCTTCCTGATTCGTCTACGGTTCTCACTTCGCTATACAAACTGTCCGTGTGTTATAAAAGCGGACATAGCGTCTTTGTTTTCCTTCCTACACGGTCAGCTCTTCTCCCGTGTATATTCAACTGGGTCAGTGCCGTGCCCGAAAAGCTTGCGCACCATGGGAGCCGCACCGACGCCCCTGTTTTCCGCCTACGGATGGACAATTAATACCGCGCCTTTGTCCGACCGCTAATGGGGACGCCACGGGAGCGCGCCGCCGAGCGTGCGTTGTTCTGCTGCGTACCTGCTTGGCGCCCTTTCGCCGCTCGCGGGATGCACCTGTATAGGGGCTCGTGTGTGCTCGCAGTTCACCTCTTTTAGCAACGGTTTCAACGCCAGGGCGGCAGCAAGCGCGCCTCGCAGACCGGTATCGGTGAGCATGCAGCTGCGCTCTGATCTTCCTCTGCCATTCGTGGTGCCGCTCCATTTAACTGCGAGTGCTCGAAATCTGGCTAGCCTTGGCTGTCCGCCCATCCGTTCTGTTACGCTGACGAGACCGTTGCGGTCATGGGAAACACAGAACGACGATTTTTGTCGTCGTCACGCCACCATCAGAGAAAGAAAGCGAAACCATTGATATTCGAAGCCATATATATCAATGATGTGCATCCGAGAGTCGAACGCGCCAACCACTGAGCTATCGCGCGACAAAAGTGCTGGACAATTATTGCGAGGCTTTGCGTCGCATTCAGGCTCTTATAGCAGGGGCGTCTTTGCGTGCATTTGGTTGGCCAGAACGAACAGTACTATACTACAGTGGACAGTAGCATTACATCATGTGCTCCGCATAAGGAATTGTTCTTTATAAGATGGCGGTGCATTTGCGCGCGCACTTCTTCGTTGTCGTGCTGGACGTTGTCGGCATGAGGGAGGCGTACAAGACGATGGCGAAAACGGTCTCAAAATACCTAATATAAGGTGCACCGTGAATAAGGTGGTTGGTGGGATACATCGACTACACCACGTGTAGTCTACATCACGGGATTTACAGCGCTACAAATATACAGGGAAAATGAAATCGCTGGTGGCACAGCGTCTATTCGCTTATGACATCAGAAGTAGAAGCTTTGGCCTTAAACTTGATTAATCCCCATGCGGGACCTACAAAACGAACCAGTGTCTGAGAAGCAAGAAGACTTTAGCGAGGCAACTTTATCCTCACCTCCAGCCTAAATATTGATTAATAATAATAATAATAATAATAATAATAATAATAATAATAATAATAATAATAATAATAATAATAATAATAATAATGGTGTAAGGCAACTTCGAACTTGAAGGTGTCATCTCAAGTGACACGCTATAGTCACGTCTGGCCTTGGACGTCGTCGGTATAATGAACGATGTAAACAATTCGGCAGTTTTCTACAAGTTTTCGAAGCTTCTTACACCAACCACAATGCCAAGTCACCTTGATCGCACGCACAAAAACGAAAATTAACATGATGCACCAAGATTAGCTCACAAAATATATTCAAATCTAATGTTTTGAGCATTCTTGAAAGAAAAAAAAGAGGTTGATGGGAGGGGGGGATTGCTAACGATAAGATTCCATGATGCAAACAAACTAGTATTCTACGCAGAGATGTCTGTGAGTGCTAAAGTCTGTGCGCGCTTCCTGTAGTTACCACGGAGCACGATGGTGACACATTCACCGACGAGCTTTCTGTCGGTCCATCCTTGTTCAAAAACTGTTATTGCATGGTTTAAGGCGTCTAAGTGTAAACTCGCTGCTACCCGCACTTTGGATACCTCTGATTAACACCCCCACGCTCACGCACGAATCGCCATTCCATTACTGGAATCGCATACAGCGTGCGTCCCTGCTACACGGTCGACAATGAGCCGAAAATAGTTGTATTCCGAAAGAGCCAGTTGAAGCATATATTTAGCCTGAAGCCCCTGCTGCCAGTTTGTTTACGCTTGCGAATATGCTGAATGTAATGGATGTTCTCGCAGCATCCAATATAATACTTCGTTCCGTTTGTACACTTTTAACTGAGAGGTCGCATTGGCCAAGTGGCACACTATTGGCATGAAACGTGCTGCGGCGCGCGTGCAACCAAACTATACACCGAGCAATATACGCTCGGTGTAATTGTCGAGTGCGTAATGTTCAGCCGCACTCGGATCCGAAGGCATCGTAGCAGGTCAATTAATGGCATTTGTTTCCTTTACAGCTATGCCATCGAGGCACGTACGAGTGTCGGGACAATGGCCGGAAGCCTGTCTTGCCACCTGGCTGCTAGCGGCAATGCTTGCGTGACGATCGCTCCTCATGGTTTCTCTCCTGAGGCTGCAGGAAAAGCCGACCGGGTGAATTAAGAGTGCAGCGACTCATCGGTCATGGCCGTCGCCAGTATCGCATCATCCTTTGGTCACGGACGTAGTGCATGTCTGCTTGAGCGGGAACAAACAAAAGTTAAGGCAAGTATTTGACTAAGATATCCTGCCAGCATCTTTTTTTGTCCCCTATCTGTCGTCGACGCAAATAAGCACAGCAGCCGAATGAGCAGCGGGGATTCCAGTCTTTTCTTACTCAGTTTGGTAACTGACCTCGAACGAGACCTAATTGCCAGCTTAATGCTGATGGTACCAGCCAGTCGAGTCTACACTTCGACCGTGCGTTGCTATGAAGCATCGAAGCATGCGCTTATAACAGCCGCTGCTAATCAGCTTCGTCAGGACGTCGCGCGTGCCGCACACCGGCACTTGATTTGGCGCCCTTGTCCGCCGGGGGTGCGGTTTCCCGTTCGGGTGTTGTATGCGCAAACACTGCGACTTGTTTCTGTGGAGAATGCAGACTGTTTCGCTCTCCGCATGCGGTCTCCTTAACGCCTGTGGATGTATTTCCATTTGGCGTTGGTGAAATGCCAAAGCGGGCATCTTTTGACAAAGTAGAAACCTCGGCGCGGCTTTTCGCACTGTCCTCGACCGCACACGCCGCATCTTTCTCGAGAGGTGGCAGCTCCGAGGTGACCTTTTGTTGCAATGTGGTAAAAAGAGTGCGCCTAGGGGTAGGAAAAGGGTCGAGTAGTTAGAATAAATAGCGCCCGCCCAGTCCGCCGGCGGGTCACGTCCACACGCTGTCGCACTCGGTCCGCTCGTGGAGTGACTCGCGCGGCGAGTGCTTCTTCTTTGGTGGCACGAAACCGCAGTTTTCGCCCGTTCTTCGGCGAGCTTGGCAAAGCCTTGTGGCGCGTCCTTGACACGGAATCGGCGTTGACGGGGCCGGCCCTTGCACTTCTTCGTCGCCCAAATCTGATACACGGCTGCAGAGCCAGCTCAGGTGACGCGACGCGGCGGCACGCGTGACGCACGTTCGTCAGGGTTGCGTAAACTGGCCCCGATTCCGCGCCAGAAGCGATACATCACCGCCGCTTTCGATGGCACCGCGAGTGAAGCGCGCTGCACGCCCGCTCAATGGGGCGCCACCCCATTCATAGCAGCTTTTCGGCCATTGCCTCCCCGCCGCAGCCTGTCGCGTAGCGATCCGGTGGAATGGCGCCTGTGTGTGCGTACTGTGTAACGCCTGGCAAAATCCGGGCAGCACTTGTGAATATGCGTTCACGTTGTATTTGCTTCGATGTCATGAAGATTCGGTGGGATGACCGAGGTGGTACATCGGTTTTAAGGCTCATTCACACCGGCGACTAGCAACGATCGCGCGACAAAGTTAGTCTCGCAAACGGTCGCAAATGGCCGTTTTGGTCGCAAAGCGACTGCTTTGGCTCAGTCGCTGGCTGCTCGATTTTTCAGTCGCGCGACTGCAGTCGCAAACCTCTGAACCTATCAGATGCGCAGAAACAGGACGTCAGCCTATTTTACGGGGCAACGGCAATGCGAGCTGTATACGAGCAGACGTGAATTCTATGTGGCGACGTATATAGGTCGCACGCAGGTGTGAACATCGGTCGCTTTGAGTCGCTTTTTGACCGCCAGTCGCAAACGGTCGCGCGACCGGTGCTAGTCGCAGGTGTGAATGAGCCTTTACGCTTGAAGGATGATTTCTTCGCACGTGCGTTGTGAACTCATTGATGTTCTTGTGCTTTCGACCTTTTATCCTGTGTATCCCCTTCCGCGGCGCAAGGTAGCAAACCGGATATCGCAACCTGGTTAGCCTCCTTGTTTTCTCCAGTCTCGCCCTCGTCATGCAGATTTTTCAAGTTTCTTAGCGAAATGATGGCGCATTCTGGAGAGGGTGTGTATACAGCGCTAACCTCGGTGTTCCGCTGCGTATAGCCCAAAGCACGGTGGAAGAGTCCACAGACAAGGAGAGTCGTCGCGCGATGATATGACGACACCTCCTCCCTTTCCAGTGGCGAGGGCAACACACCGGGCGGAGCAAATGCCCTTGTGAAACAGGCGTCCTTGCGTTCTCTCTTCAAACGGGCTTAGAAGCGAGGTTGGGCATTCCGAAAGCCAAGTAACGAAGACCGTTACGTGCACGCGCCGTTGACGTCGACTGAGCGATGCGGTTTTAACGCGCGTATAGTTAAGCAAACCTGTAACCGACTTGCCTTGACCGGGAAGATTTCACAAATACAAGACCAACAACGACAGAAAAGGACGGAGTGGGTACTCGTATCTGTCGAGTCGTTGTGGGTAAAGAGGGGGACATTTCCTAGCTTTGCCTTTCGGTATAGCTTATCCGCCCGGAAAGATCTCGCACGTACCCGTCGCGTGCACTCCACGCTCCGACCCGAAGCCGATACTCGGATCGAGTGTAGAAAAGAAATTCGATTAATGCGGTACTGCGTACGTGCGCGGCATGCATCTGCAGCGGGGAACAACCCTGGTGTCTCAGTGGGCTGTTGAACACGAGGTCACGGGTTTGATCTAGTATAATAATATACTTGTTAGGGTTTAACGTTCCAAAACCACGACATGATTGTGAGAGACGCCGTAGTGGAGGGCTCCGTAAATTTTGACCATCTGGTGTTCTTTAACATGCATCTAAATCTAAGCACACGGGCCTCTAGCATTTTCGTCTTCATCGAAAATACGGCTGCGCGGCCGGGATTCGATCCCGCGACCTGTGGGTCAGCAGTCGAGCACCATAACCACTAGACCACCGCGGCGGGCATGGGGTTCGATCCAGAGAGGCAGCGTCTGTGCCTTAAAGGGACCCTAAAGTGAAGCAATTAATCAGTTTATACTGACAAATTATACTCTGAAAACTTCTATCGTCCTTAATTTCACCGTCATTGGCTCATTAATAGAAGATAAAATCAAGGTCAAAATTTCATTTTTAAGTTTAGCTCCGAAATCTCCGCAGTGGCGTCACGGATTTCACAATGTTTTATTCGTATTTCGGTCGCAATGGCTCAACGAAATTTTCTGAAACTTGGTACGCTAAGTCTCTGGCCTCCTCAGAGGACATTGTATTTCACATTTACGATTAGGAAACTACGTAGGCCGCTTTTAAAATCTATGACGTCACGGCGATTGGTGCGGGAACTTCAAGGTGGCGTCGCCACCGGCATTTTCTTTTTGCGCGTTTTCTCGCTTGCCAAGCGTCTTCTCGCAGCAAGCGCGGTGATTTCGGTATTGTGAAAGAGTGATTGATTAATACGAGATACATCGGTTTTCTCTTTAGTGTCCTTTTAAAGGGGTCATGAAGCACCCCTTGGGCTGATTGAAAAAACACATCCTGCGGAAAGCTGACACGGCTATGAACTGCTCTGCCAAATATTACAGTCGTGCGCGCCGCGTAATGGCCACAAGCGGAGCGCGAAGTTGCCGTTTCCCCACGCACCCTCTTTTCAAACAGAGGCCGGTTCTCACTCTCGTCGGTGGGCGGGGCGTCTGTCCGCTGTACGTCGCAAAGACATAGCATGATTATTGGCCGATAGCCGACGTAAATCGAGAGCGGCGTTCGGATCAGATGCGCTTCTTGCCGCGGAATGCCGCCACTTGCCGGCGCCGCACTCGCGCAAGCGAATCACAGCGGGAGAGCGATCGCGTTTCATGACGCGCGCTGGCGTAACTTCTTTCCCCCATGCCATCCCTCCCTGTCTAGCTTCCAGTGCGCTCGTCGGCACGAGAAAAGAGAGAAAGCGCTGGGAGCGTGCGCCAAACCCCCGTAACTCCGCTGATTCTTGACAGATTCGAGAAATTTTTGCGGCAATCGATTCGGGAGGCAGTACACTCCGATACTGAGGCCATTAGATCATTACTTGGAAAAGTGGTTCATGACCCCTTTAAGAGGAGCGAAACGCATCTAGTCACTCGCCACGTGCATTTCTTTTCGACGGTTCTTTTTCTTCCTTTTTTTTATGTTTTGCATGCGTGGTAGTGCCTAGTCGTGTGCTACTCTCTCATGTGCGTGCGTCCCATGTGGGCGCAAGGTTGTTAACTGAAGTTAGCGAATATGGTTAAAACAGAAACGACTGTCGCCTTTTCCCTGACACAGCAGAGCTTGCAGCTTTCTGTAGAGGTGGAGACCTTCCGTATAATGACATCTTATGTTTCCACGTGCTATCACCTTCACAGCATGTGGTGCCCTCCTCTCACGTTGATTGCTGCTCTCGTATGCGCGCCGTTCCTGGTGCTGTAGTTAGTGTAGCAATGAACGCTGTTTTACGTCGCTGTCCTTGGCGCTCTTCGCTCTGCATTTGCCACCTCAAAACCATATCTATATAACCAGTTACCAAGTTAAGAGTCAACCTGCGCTCGCGTCGCACGGAATACGTGTATACAGGAGCGAACCGTAGCCTCAGCTTTTTCGTAATGGGGAAAAAAAAAGGGCTCGGAGGCGCGAGTCGACGTTGACCGTGTTTGACCACGCATGACGCGCTATAATGACGCCACTCGCGCAGAATGAAAATTGGGTCGAGGGGTCCGTTTGTTGCGCCCGGCTTTGCACGCAGTATGCAGAGCGGAAAGAAGCTAGCCGCCGCGCCTGCAGCATCGGCTGAGTTTTGCCGGCAATTCGGGGATGGTGTGTCTCGTCTGCAGACGCCCCTTTTATGCTCGTTTCCTTTTTGGCTCTGCGGATAAAGGCGGCGATGTTGGGGCGAGGGACGAAGGGGTCATTCCGTGTTACAGTTCCTTTCAGGGAGAGACAATTATTCGTTGGCGCTGTTTGCATTTCGAAACATCGCTAATGGGCTCCGCGCGGAACTCTTGGTGGAATTACTCGGCACGTGCCTCATTGAAACGCGATGGGTCGCAAAATGAAACGCAAACACGGGTCGTTAAGGCTCTATATACGCGGAAGGGGGATGGTTGGCTCGGTGGGCGTAGAGGTAGAAGGGACCATGACGTGGCTGTCGACACCTCTCCTTCTCTCTTTATTTTGCTCAGATTTCTTTTCTGGAAACGAAGCGCCGCGGTTTCCCTTTCTTTATGTCGTTATTATTATTATTATTATTATTATTATTATTATTATTATTATTATTATTATTATTATTATTATTATTTAGGTTGCGTTCCATGGCGGCCAGCTATTTGATCACGATAGAACATCCGCTCCATGTGTACTCATCCTTTCTGCCAGCTTCAGTCACCGTGATACGCCTCTCTAGGCCGGGCTAGTAAAAGGGATTAATTACGTGCGGCTAACTTTTTTTTTTTATGAAACAGAACGTGCGCACGAACAAAATTTCAGAGGCCGCTAATTAATTCCCAGTGCCATTCGGGGAGACTAAAATGTACCTCGTTAGATCTTACGCGTGCCGCATCAATCGTGGATGTCGTCTGTGCCGGACTGGATGATAGATAAACTTGGGGATGTTGCGGCATGAATGTACATTCGTAGCATAATGGAAACTTTTGTTAGCTATAATGAAAAACGTTGGGTGCTCTATGCGTTTCGTCAACATAGTCTCCACCGACGTAATTGGGTATCAGAGCAGCGATCGAGCGCGTGATCGATAGTGTAGTGTTTTCATTTTTCGTTAGTTTTGTGAGCTCGCTTTTTAAAAATGTACCGTGCAATTAAAAAAAAAACGGCTTCAGTATATAAAGCGATTGCACTACTTCAGCTTCGTGTGCAACTGCGCTCGCATGATTATCCAGCGATGCCCGCTCCGGGTGCTTCTGACCCAACTGGACTCAAGGCCATTTTCTGTAGCCTAACTTCTATATAGGACCGTGGACGTGTGCCTCGAAGGCGAAGAAGGCCACGGAAGCGTTGCTGACGTACTTGAAGGGACACTAAAGAGAAACAATGAATCGGTTTAGATCGATAAATTGTGCTCTGAGAACTCTAATGTCGTTAATTTCGCCACCATAGATTTATTAATAGAGGAGAACATCAAGTTCAAATTTTCATTTTTAAATTTCGCGCCGAAATCTCCCCGCGTGACGTCACAGATTTCAAACTGCATTTATCGTATTTTGGTGCCATTGGCTCAACAAGATTACCCCAAACTTGGTATTTTAAGTCTATGGCCCCCTCAGAGGAAAATGTACTTCATTTTTACCGATTAGGGACTACGTAGTCCCTAGTAGGCGCCGTCAAAACATGTGACGTCACGGCGAATGGTGCGGAAACTTGAAGGTGGCGTCGCCACCGACATTTTGTTTTTGCGCGCTTTCTCGCTTACTAAGCGTCTTCTCGCAGCAAGCGTGGTGTTTTCGGTATTGTGAAAGAGTACTTTACTAATATGAGACAAATCGTTTTGCTCTTTAGTGTTACTTAAAGTCAACAGGACTGTGCGACCGCCTGTAGTCTTGATGTGCTGCCACAAGTGCGCGCGTGATTCTGTCCATGTTTCTATTTTCGCCCCCTTATCCCTCTCGCCCACTGCAGGGTAGCAAATCGGACGTGCGTCTGGTTAACCTCCCTGCCTCTCTCTCTCTCTAAGCTGAAGAGGCGGACATTTTTTGAACGTAATGCTTTTTAATATTTTTTTTTCCGCCACGGTGGTACAATGGTTACGCCGCTCGGCTGCTGACCCGAAAGACGCGGCAGGGTTCGATCCCGGTCGCGGCGGTCGCATTTCGATCTAGACGAAATGCTAGAGGCCCGTGTACTGTGCAATGTCAGTGCACGTTAATGAAGACCAGATGGTCGAAATTTCCGGAGCCCTCCAACACGGCCTGCCTCATAATCTTGCCGTGGTTTTGGCGCGTGGAACCCCAGGAATTCATTATTATTATTGAGAATTTCAGTCGATGAGTTGGAAAGGTCGCGTTGACGTAGAAGTAGCTGTCAGGCTCGCAGCCGTTACGTGGTACACGTGGTCCCAAAATGTACTGAGAAATGGCCGTTGCTGTCATTTCGTTCTGCATTGGTCGACAGTGAAACAGTCGCGCAATTTACCGAACTATGACGTCGCTTATCTCAAAACTATATGGCTGGTTTTAATATTTCTACGAAGTGGGCATGCCCTGACGGCTCACCGGCTTCCATTCACCAATCGCAACACGTACTTTATTGTAATTATTGAAGCATTATTTAATTGAGGTCTCATAAGTGACGTAGCACGTCGGCAGGATAACAGGTGGTCATTAAGGGTAACTGACTGGATTCCAAGAGATGGCAAACGCGTGAGGGGGAGACAGAAAATTAGGTGGGTAGATGAGATTAAGAAGTTTGTAGGTATAACGTAGCAGCAGAAAGCACAGGACCGGGTTGATTGGCGGAACATGGGAGAGGCCTTTGCCCTGCAGTGGGCGTAGACAGGCTGATGATGATGATGATGATGATGAAGTGACTACTTATTTCAAGGGTGTTCTAATAACGAAACGTCCGACTCGAATACGAATATTCGATAAAAACTGTGTTGGACTATAGAATCGAATCGAATATTCTTAAAATTTTCTAGCTGCGAAACGAAATTGTCACGTATGAAAAGCTTATTTACATTGGCTCATACATATACGCAATATCCGTTCCAACGTATGTGTATATGGCCAACTGACGAGTGTGACCGCTTTCGACTGTTTATAGTGCATCTTGACAATGAGTACGAAACAAGACGTCACTTGTTGCATGTATGGTACCGTGTGCGCTGTATGACTGCGCGTTTGTTGTGAAGGAGTGAGTAAAGCGCTCGGCGATTGAAACTCGATACTCGGAGCGCGTAGCTGCTCGCGGTGAGGGCGAGAGCGTTCTCGGTTCATGACGGAGAGCTGTAATCCTTCGTAACGCACGTTCGCCTGCTCCAATGGAGCAAACGGGCGTACGTTACGATTCACCCAGACCTCTCCAGCAGAATTCTGTACTGGTGGAATACAGAACATAGCTCGTACAGGTAGATAATAAATTGTATGTGAGAAGGACGAGTCTTTACCGCATAGTATGTATTTCGTGTTCCAGACATTAAACGAGTCCAGAAATGGACAGAACGATGTAATTCCGCTCTCTCCCACAGGCGATTACGGAAAAAAAAAAAAAAGGAAGACATGTAATGTCCGAGTTCGGACAAAAAAGAAAGAAAAACGCAAGGGGGCCTTATTCGCTCTCTTCCTTATGCTGTGGCAGCAGCTTAAAACTGGTAGGAAACGCTGGCAGCCCGTCGTGCATCGCAGACGGCGTGTGACCCTTGCCTGCGACGGTGCCGTCGTTTTGAAGTAGCTTGCGCACGCCCACCGACAGGGTCTCCGCCCAGTGTCCTCGAGTGCGCACCTCGCGCGCAGACAATGTGTGCGCGCGGCCCCGACGCCCTGGCCTCGCCGTGAAAGTTTCCGCACTGCAGTCGTCATCACCGTCGGCTTACGAGAACGGAAGCCCAAGACGCGACCCGTCGGGGAAGGGGGGGGGGTGGCCAATGGCTCCCTTCCTGCGCTAGAACAATTCGGGCCGAAAATTTCGCCGCGATTCCGAACGAGCGCGTCGAAATGGGTCAGAAAAGCGGCCCGAAAGATCTCGCGGCTGTTTTTTCTTTGTGTTCTGCGAGGGAGCGGCGGACGGTGTAGCGGGCGGCGCGGTCTTTCTCAGGGATGAAACAGTGTCGTGAGCCGGGCGGCAGTCTGCATGCTCGAGTGACCGGCGGCGCCCGGGCGGCTTCCTGCGCGAAGGGGGCTGGTATGTGTGCAGGGGGGGAAGCAGCGGCGGAAATGCCTCCTCCGTGGAGGAAGCAACAAGTTGCAGCCGGCCGGGGTGAATGTCACCGCGGTGGCCGGCCACGGGTCGGGCACACGGTTGCTGCCCTGGGATTAGGACGGGCCCCGAGTTCTTTGACCCAGCCTCCCCCTTTCTTGCTACCACTACCTAATCTCGTACCGCGCGCGAGCACACACGCTGGCGGCAGTAGATTGCATCGTGCGGGCATCGTGGGGACGTTCGTCACTAATCGTGCATGACGCGCGGCCTGCCTGTTTTTCTTGTCCGCCCGGGTCGCGTTACGGTCGCCGGCTCCGCGTGCGGGGCTCCTTTTGTTTGCGGTATCGAACGGGGATACTTTTTTTTCGTTCGTTGGCAGCCAGACCTGCGGCGGCGGAAGCCATGCCTCATCCAGTCCTTCAGTTTCATTTGCATTGTGAGCTAAATCCAGCGACTGAACTTCGGCGTACGTGTGTCCTTGACGTGGTACAAGGGCCGAGTTGGAGAACATTCTCAGGCGCTCCTGCGACCTTTCAGCCCCCCCCCCCCTCCTCTCCCCGACCCATCCCTCCATGAGAGAATGACCGTCCGTAGCCCTATAAGAGGCCAGTGGTCGGGTTAGTTGCAGCGTGTTATACGAGAAATGCACACACGCCCCCTTGCGTACGCAGGAAAGGCCCGCCTAAATTTCACTGGCACTTGCGTGCGCAAGCCTTACTGAACGTTTCGGCAAGTCGCTCGCCTCTGCAAGTTTGGCGAGCGATATCTCGAAACTTGCTAGTCCCAGGGCACTTTGCTACACTTGTGAACAATATGAGAGAAAGAACAGAATTTGTTTTTCATCAACGATTACTCGTAATATGTGTGGATTCAATGGATTGTAATGTGACGCCTTTTTGTATTTAACATATAACTTTCCTATTGAACGTACGTAGTTGGATTAAACACTAATGCTGGCGAAGTGCGTTTATAGACCCTCTTGAAAGGAATTTAGCTGTTCCGTTTCATATTGCTCGAGGGGTTACATGCTTCTGGCAGGATTTAAGTTACGTTACAGTAATATTTCCCCTAAAGCAGTTAGGGAATTAATTACGAATTCTAGTTAATTAGTGATCGTCACACAGCTATTAATACCAGCTGCCGCTAGCAGTTTCTTGCCAAAAAAGCAACGTATAATCTCCACTGCACTTTGGACCGGCACTTTCATTGGTGGAGTAAACGCACTTGACAAACGCGCGTGAAGTTGGGAGTCAGTCGATGAATGACGAACAGCTGAACGTATGATACGTATGTGTTCATCATCCCTTATGGACTCTAGCAGGGTTGCATCTCGAGTTGCAGGGGAAATGCGCACTATAGCTCGTTGGGTTTTAGCGACTTATCACATTGTATGTCACCAAATCATTCATGTTTTCTTGTCTTCGTCAAGCGAAATTTGCTTTTTCGCACTGCTTCACACGAGCAGTGAGACAGCAGCAATGCGTTGTGCCCTGAAGCTATAGGCTCGAGCCTCAGCCAATGCTCTGAACATTGTCGACTGAGGCGTACACTTGGTCAGCTTTTTCTGGAAAGGTCAGCGAAGCGAGAAGCCTTAGGCGTGACACTTTTCGCAGCGCCGTCCTTGAACCCGCGGCGGGAAAGGCGCGCAGGGAAGAACGCGGCAGCGGCGGCGGGCATATCCTGGATTGCGAAACGTCGGCTGCTTCGAGGGACGGTATTGACTTCTCGCTTGGCTGCCGCTGATGTATTCGGCGAGCACTGTGATTGAGAGCACGCATCCATCACCGCCCACGGCCCGAACAAACGGCTGCCGAGCCGCCTCGGGTCTGGCGCGTGCGCACGCAACTGCGAAAATCGGCTCCGGCGGTGCGACGCGATCTGCTCTTGTTCCGCTGCGCCCTTCCTCCGAGAAGCTGCGCAAACTCGCGCCGTTTTTCGGTTCGCTGGGGCGGCGGTGCCCATCCGTCCCATCACCGTCAATGCGTTTGTGTACCCACCGACTGTACGGGAGTGCAGTGCAAAACGCGGCGGCGTGTGCGCGCCTCGACGGTGGCACCACCACCGGATGTGCAGAGGCTGTATGAATAAGAACGCGCTTACGCCGGTGTCAAGTTAGTCTACATATACCAGCTAAGATGGCTTACTACAGTGGGGTGTGCGATCACCGTGTCGGCCGGTGCCGCTGCGCGCTTCAAACCAGAGTATAGATATTGTGAGAAAGCTTAAGCGCCTGCGACCGAATAGCCGCCACTTGCCCAAACGTGAAAGCACGACTGCATTCATGTTCGCGACTATATTTTTCGAGGGACATTACCACAATCGAAAAATTCCTCGCTGCCAATCTCGTCACCGAACACGCGCGTTTTAGTTTTCATCCGTGCTTCTTGTGCAATCATCTCCAAGCTCTCGTGCGTGCTCTCGGGTTAAGACGAGGCACGCGCGCCTCGAGGTGTAAAAAGAAGCGACCGAGATGGAGTTTTGTTCCCACCACTTTTTGTTCGGTTCTTGGTTCTTACGCGTGCGCATAAATTCTTCCTCGGCACTTACGGACGAATTCCAGAGCCTTTAGGTGTCCTATTCGCGTCCGAGCTGCGCATATACAACGCGTATGCGAAAACACCCGTCTCGAGAAGCGTTCTTCATTGCTGCCTGGACGAGAGACCTCTCGGCGCGGAATTTGGGAACGTATATAGTAGGCCTTCACGCGGCTGGCGAGGCACTGGCTCGCCCTTACATGATATGACAAATTGTTCTGCTCATATCATTGTTTGGCTGCAAGGGGCCGTGTGACCACTGGTGGCTTCTGCTGCTCGGCTTAAGTGACGTCGTTGCGTGAGTGCACTGCATCTTTATAACGAAGAGTATTTATGAATTACGTTATCGTTTTTTTTTTTTTCGTGCCAAAAGCAAGATATAATTATGAGTCGTGTAGTAGCGGGAATTCCGGGAAAAATTTTCTCTCCAGCGTTGTTCACTGCATGCTTAGAAGAAGTATTCAAACGACTAGATTGGGAAGAAATAGGAATAAGGAATAACGGAGGACATTTGAGTAACCTATACGGTTTGCAGACGACATGGTGCTCTTCGGATGCACTCATCGGAGTGACCGCAAAGCGGGCACGGGAAATGGCCTTACCATCACCAAATGCTGCTTGACAGCTGCAAACAAGCGTTTGTTTCCTGGAGTAGCATGTCAGGCGAATAGCCAGGCAAACATCTTCAGCTTTTCATTAAAACATTTCTCTCTCGTTTCTTTCCTTTGTCCCTTTTCGAAGGGATGGTTGCATGAGCATCGATGCACCCCTTATCGACGGGCACAGGGTGTTTGCTCCGTGCACTGCCGAGTTTTAGATATATTCTTAGCTAATCGTTATTTGGGGGGCGTGTACGCTTTGCGAGCGTTGATTTTGAGGGCAGCGCTGTCACCATCACTCACTTTCGTCCACCGCCTAATTATCTGTGACTCAAGCTTCCCCTCAGTTCGCCCAAATCGTAAGTTGTTTGGCGATTTTGCCTGGGGACGAGGCACATTAGCGTATATATATATATAAACGGAGATAAGATGATAAGACGATGTACCGGCAGTTCCACGATGGCGAAGCTTGTAAAGTGCGTTGGTACTGGTCTAGGGATTGCCGGTAGTACCTGCCGATGCCCCGCCCCGATTTTTTTTTTTTTGTCGTTGTTGATTGTCGTCCGACGCACATGTGACATCAATAGCAAGAATGTGAATGAACAGTGTGCGCGGTTTAGCTGCAGCGTTGCACAGTGCTTAGCCGCAGTAATGGTACGCTTGACACGCATCTCGAGTGTCGCGTGTTAGATATGAGAAGCGTTCTAGCAGTGCTGAGCGAAAAGAGAAAAGCGTCGTCGTCATCACGACCGGCTTTCACTCGTGCTGTGCTCTCGCGGCTGGGGAGTTACGTGATCGTGGGCGCGCATGTATACGTGTCATGGCCGGCTTGACATCATTCGGGCTCCCTCCGACTGCCGTACTTTCAAGGCCTGGAGGGGCAGTAGGAAGTTGGTCGCAAAAGCGGAAGTACAGGGGCTGTCGCACGAACGATTATGCTTTATGGCAAGATGATGCAGTCGCTCCCTTCGGTGTGTTTGAATTAAGCGCAGCGAAAGAGAAATGAAAAGAGACGATTTGCTTTCCTTCGCCAGTGCAGATGTTCGCTTGGTCGTGGTCCCACGCGGAGTTGGGGTCGTTTCTTGTAAGGGCAAAAAGGCCGGTTCGAGTTTCCCTGGAACGCAGCCAAGGGTTCCCGGTCGCTCGAGCGGTGGAGGGTTGGCTGTTGCGTTCTAAACAGGAACAATCCCCGGGGGCCGCCGGGCTCTTCCTCCGGTCGGCGGCTTTTTGCGCCGCCCCTCACGAGAAGCTTCGGGGGGATAATCTGGCCGCTTCTGCTCGGAGAGCCAGCGGTGCGTCGCGCGCACAAATAAGTCCGCCCGGCTGCTGACGACGCTGTCGCGTGCCGAAAGGCGTGCACAAAGCTGGATTTTCTGCAAAATGACCGTCCTTTGCTTACCTGTTTTCCTCTGCTTTCTTGAATAATCGCAGAATCCCTGGGTGGGTGCGCGTGTGTTTCTTTCGTCGCGCGCTTCCGCCTTCTCTCGAGACAGTGGGTAACCGAGCTTTGCATCGGCGACAACTTGGCTCGTTCCGCCGCCAGCTTCCGAAGCGTGCGCGTGTCAAAGACCCCATTGGCCTTTCGAGAGAATTGCTTTCTTTTTCTTGCAGCAGAGTCAAGCTTCATGCATGTTTCACGCAGAAGAATTGCTGTCTGGGCAAGTTGGAATTGGTTATGCATCTTTGAAGCGGGCGGCGCAAAAACAAGGACAAAAGAAGGGCACGACACACCACAGAGCGCCTTCTCACAACTAGCTTTATTAGAAAGAACACTCACTATTTAAACCTTCGCCAAGTATCACGTGCTCTTACATCAGTGATAGCCGGGAAAAAATAAAGACGGAAACATGTGCTCCTGTAAAGATTAGAAACGGTTGTAAAAAACGATGATCACATGTACACTTTTTTCCTATGTGATGAACCGATTGAGGAAAGAAATTTCATCGGTCATGCAGTGCTATTGAGGGCATGCTTACACATAGACTGCCTTTTTTGTTAATGTGATAAGCCTCAACAATTTCTCCAGTAGCTTGATTGTTATGTCTGCGCTCTGTGGTGTGTCGTACCTTTCTTTTGTCCTTGTTTTTGCGCCGCCCGCTTCAAAGATGCATGTTTCAGGCAGCCAAGTTTCACGAAGGTGCAAGCAGGGAACTCAAATAAGATACTAAAAAAACGAGGCAAGTGAAATACAGACACTTGGTCACCCAGTAACGTGACCAGTGTTGTAGACGTTACCGAAAGAAAGTAACTAATTATGTTACTCCTTACGCTAACAAAAAAGGAACGCGTTACTGCCCTACGTAAGCTACAACAAAAGGTAACGCGTTACCGTTAACGTTACCGAAAAAAAAAATATAACGCACGTTACTTTTGCCGTTACTCCGTGGTCAGAAATTTGAATCAGTGCATCTTCGCTGCAGGAACCCACAGTAACAATGACGTCAAGCTCGTATTTATATTTCACATAAAACATCTAGCCCAAACAACGATTTTACATGAAATACTGACGCGAATACTTTGCACAAATGAGCCGGACCTCAGCAACATTTTAGTGACCTATGAAGTCGCCTGTGATAGCTAAGAAGTCTGTGGCGCATGGTAAAGCCATTTTTCTCAATGTGACATTAAAAATTAGATTTCATCATGAACGCTATCCGCAAAGAAAACATCACTCTCAACAAATTTTCAGTAATTTTGAAGGCGTGCTTTGGTGCTAACAAGACAAATGCTCGAATTTGGTAGCCACAGAGAAATGCTAAGGCGGCTTAGTTCCACGAAAAAAAATATTTGCACAAACATGCAGTTTTTTTTCTATGAACCTCTATAACTGCAAAAATTGCGAGTGTTTATGTGAAGGTGTTCAAGGTCGGCCTCGTTTGCTCAGAAATTCAGTTACTAGAAACGTACACCCACATTTGCAGACAGGAAGGAGCAAACTTCATTTTGAAAACGAAGTCGATAAACAGCGCTATAGCGTTGCAGAGACAACCTAATAACTACACCTTGTGGAATTTAAGCAACTGCTGCATTCCAAAGCTGTCCAGTGCTTGCCACACTTCTTCATGAACACGTCCGCACCTACGCTACATAGGCGCTCGACGGACGCATTGGATGGTACTCCCATTGTCAACGCCTGGCGGGCAGCGGTCCGCCGCTGCGACAAAAGAACATCGCGGTGCGCCTACGAGGCGAATGAGTTTTGAATAAAACTCCTGGGAAAATTGGTATAAAAAGTAACTAGTAACTGACCCCTCACGTTACCGAAAAAATGGTAACGAAGTACGTTACCCGTTACAGTTCAATGGTAACGAGTACGTTACTAAGTTACCGAAGAAAGTAACGCGTTACCTGTAGTGCCGTTACTTGTAACGCGTTACCGCCAACACTGGACGTGATACAATGTTCTGTATCAAGCAATTCCATGCACTGCGAACGCTCCAAAAAAAAAAAAAAAAGACGGTAGATCCCACGAACTGTGGGAATCGATGTAATGCGAAGCAGCCAGCAAAGAGCTGCATACATCGTCTTGTATGTCATTGAGGAAAATGCGTGTCATGGTTTTCATGTTAACTCCTATTATTTATGTTCGTCACACAGTAACGTCGCGCAATACCAACTTCGGGTAGATCAAGCTAGCGAAACGGCCGCCAGCGCACCATGAGCGTGGCACGTAAGTCATGCTGTACATGACATGTGTGTCATGACTTTCATGTTACCTCGTGTTATTTATGTTCGTCACACAGTCACGTCGACACATACCAATTTCGGTGTATATCAAGCTAGCGAAACAGCCGCCAGCGCACCATGAGCGTGGCACGTAAGTCATGCTGTACATGACATGCGTGTCATGAATTTTATGTTAACTCGTGTTTTTATGTTCGTCACGCAGTCACGTCGCGCAATACAAATTTCGGGGTAGATCAAGCTAGCGAAACGGCCACCAGCGCCCCATGAGCGTGGCACGTAAGTCATGCTGCACATGACATGCGTGTCATGATTTTCATGTTAACTCGTGTTATTTATGTTCATCACACAGTCATGTCGGAAGATACCAATTTTGGTGTATATCAAGCCAGTGAAACGGCCGTCAGCGCATCATGAGCGTGGCACGTAAGTCATGCTGTACATGACATGCGTGTCATGATTTTCATGTTAACTCGTGTTTTTATGTTCGTCACACAGGCACGTCGCGCAATACCAATTCCGGGGTAGATCAAGCTAGCGAAACGGCTGCCAGCGCACCATGAGCGTGGCACGTAAGTCACGCTGTACATGACATGCGTGTCATGATTTTCATGTTAGCTCGTGTCATTTATGTTCGTCACACAGTCACGTCGCAAGATACCAATTTTGGTGTATATCAAGCTAGTGAAACGGCCGCCAGCGCACCATGAGCGTGGCATGTAAATCATGCTGTACATGACATGCGTGTCATGATTTTCATGTTATGACTTGTCATTTATGTTCGTAATACAGTCATGTTGCGCCATACCAATTTTGGTGTACATTCGATTAACCAAGCGACCAGGAGAGCACAAAGTCGTAGGCGGCTAGATAGATAGATAGATAGATAGATAGATAGATAGATAGATAGATAGATAGATAGATAGATAGATAGATAGATAGATAGATACGCTCAAAGTCGCAGAAGTTCGCTAAGAAATGCTTCGCATTTAATAAATCAACGTGTCTCTTACAAGGTACCGGCAAATCCCGGACTGACGTAACCGAGCAGCCGCCTATTCTGCGCGCCCGCCCCGCTCGGTTTCAATATCGCCATTGAAATTCGGTAATGAATATCTCAAAGTACGTGCAATTCTCTTGGTTTCCAAAAAGCGTTATGCCATAAATTGTGACGCCCTACAACTTTTTCATCTGTTTTTATTAATTATATTTTATATTGAGATCAACAAGTGCTCTCAAGTTGATATTAATTAATATAATTTAGAAAAACATTGTTAATTGGTATTTTCAATGCAACCTTAGCTGTGGCTAGCAAGGTATTTCAGCCTCGTCGTAGAGTTCGCGTGCGAAGACGACAAGTGCCTCAATTTTATTTTAAAAAAAGTATATATATATATATATATATATATATATATATATATATATAAGCAACAATAAAGCAACGAAAAACGATGCTTTATTGCCAACGTTGCTGCCGGGGACCGGCCTTCGTCAGGGCACACATGCATATGACTGTAATGCGTACGTCTTAAATAAGGACATGGCAGGGGGCGCCCCCATTGTGCATATTCACTGCTAACAAATTTTTACACAGAGGCATTCACTGTGAACAGACAGATATTCAGACATGCGCAGTTTTTTATGCACAATGGGGGCGCCCCCCGCCATGTCCTTATTTAAGACGTACGCATTACAGTCATATGCATGTGTGCCCTGACGAAGGCCGGTCCCCGGCCGCAACGTTGGCAATAAAGCATCGTTTTTCGTTCGTTCGTCCACTTCACTTGAGCGTCTATAATTCTACCGAATCGAGGAACACCTTCTATATATATATTGCAAAAAAAAAAGAAAAAAAACTGTATATTTGTCCGCAATGCAGCACCGCAATGGAGCATGGCCGAATGCGGGCTTGTCTGCTGAAGAATTAGTCAGCATATACCTTTGTGGCCGTGAACACTGTTGAACGGAAGAGGGCAGACTCCAGCGGTTAATCGCCGCGAACAGCTGAGTAATGGGGCCGTTGTTTCGTGGCTCTACTCCTTTCCAGCTCCGCTTATTTTATGCATCGCCTGGTGTCTCCTGAGAGCATGTTACCTGCAGCTGCTTTTTTGAGGCCTTCCGTCTTTTCAGCCTCGCCGTGTCGAGTCGAAACCTGTGGGTATTCCACCGCCTTTCGGCCCAGTATTGCAAGCGCATTCTTTTTATATAGCGGCATACTGCACTGATAGCATCTAAGGTCTCACAGGAGCCGTGTAGACAACCCTTTATTCTGCGGAACCCGTGGAATCTGCTCAACCCGTCACGGGCATGTTTAGCCCATTTCCCAGCTCAACAGCTGACCGCAGTCGTAGGCGGATGTGAAATATTGCCGCCGTGCAACAGATCGAACAGCTTATTGCCGCAGTGCCATTCGAAATGATGTCAACGGGCAGTGTTTGTTTCCTTCTTCGGTGTGATGAGGCGGCATGAATACAGCGCTGTCTCTATCTGAGTAAACAAAAGAAAGGCGTGGCCCCATGCACCACCGTCTGTAGCGCTGTATTCTTTCCAATGTCTCCTCGCGATGTAGTACTCGCTATGCATGTAAACTGCCCCCTTCTTCATCTGTCTCTTCTTCTGTCGTGGAGACGGATAAGAGACGCCCCTGTGCGCACCTAATAATGAAAAAGGGGGCTTGATGGTCGGGCGATCCCTGCTCTGGGGCAACCGTGCTCGTTAGCTGCTGTTCTTCGTCTGATCGCGGGCGTATTTCACGGTTTCCTCTCTCGGCGTCGTCGCCGGGAGGGACGGCTGTCGACGGCGGGTGCACTAATCATTAGCCGAAGGCGGAAGCCCGCCGAGAGCGAAGCCGGAACTGGCGCCCAACAAACGGCCGCGCCGAATCGAGCCGCCGGTGGTAACAAAGACGCCCTCCGACCCCCACGTGCTCCAGGGCGTTATAGGCGCTGTTTATATAAAGTTGACTGTATGCTATACCGCCCTGAAGACCTGATTAGAAATTCGTTTTTGTTGCAAGCGCACCGTTTTCTGAATGAAGGTGCCAATAGTTGCATTATAGAGACGCAAAACGGTAGCAATATTCGGTGAGATGGGTCCGAAGGGCAGTCCACGTTCTTTTCTTGTTTGACGGCGTTTAACGTCCCAATACAACTGTGATCGACTCCGTAGTTCACTTGGCGCGACCCCCCCCCCCCTTGAATGTTTTAAATTTAGGTGCACGTTAAAGAACCCCAGGGGGTCGAAATTTCCGGAGCTCTCCACTACGGCGTCTCTCATAATCATATCGTGGTTTTGGGACGTTAAAGCCCAGATATCATTGAATGTTTTAAAGTTTGCTTGTGTCATACACGCAGACATACGAACACACACCGGAACAAACCTCCCATCCCCCGGTAAAACTTCTGGCTACGCCCCTTCCGTAGTCTCAGGATTTTAAACCAACGCTCGCTTTACGAGTGCTTTTACATGTCGCCTCCACTGAAACGCGCTCGCCGAGGCCAGGAATCGAACCCGCGATTTCGGGATCACTGGCGTTACGCCTTTCTTGCTAACCTAATGGGTTAGGTTCATTGCAGTATAGGTAAGCACATTAGAGCTAGTTTCATTCTCCCACTATTATACCTCTGGATTAAGCGCTTGAGCAGTGTATACGTGCCGACAGAGCTTCATTACTTTAGTCAGTGTGTACCATGTTGAGACCAGTTGCGTCTGTCACGGCAGCCTGAACACTTGATACCCGATCGTGTTGGCTCGATGTATTTTTCTTGATTTTTTGAACCTACGATCTTTGAAAAGAGGGTCGTTGTATACAGTTATACTAACGTGAAGGTGGTACGACTGTTTGTCACAGTGTACTCCCTGGTTAGGTGCTAATTGGGATGCTAGTGACAGTAGCGGCAGTGACATTATACTTACTTAAAAAAAAAAAGTAAACGTTATACCGGGCTCACTTACCAACTTCGAAACATGTAGCCAACCGCTATCCCAAATACATGACGATTACCAGTACTGATGAGGTGGGCACTATTTGGTTTAAAACCGCTACTTCTATATTAAGTCGACGCAGTGCATAACAAGGCAAGATAAAGAGGCGCACAACGAGGATAGCACTTTTTGTTGATTCGACCAATTATCGCTGCTGGTCGTGGACAACACGGTGCTACATTTCGGGATGTATATGCATGCGAGTGGATGACACGTGAGCGAGCACAGATACAGAACACATTTATCAGGCCACGCTTCTCGGTTATGAATAATTTCGGGCGCATTTTCTGCGTGCAGCACTTAGGGGAGTATATGTTGTACCGGCGAGTACGTTTTATTTAGAGAAATATAACAGTTATGGACCTAAATTTCTGCGGCATACTTTTGCATACTTGTGCGCCATCGCACATGTCGGTTGCTCACGACATACTGAAAGAAACTGTAGTTTACTTAAATTTTCTACGAGACCCACATTGCGGCATAACGTACAGTGGCAGAGATGAAGTAGCACTGTGCATTAGGTTCTGTGCACCTACATTAGTCAGTATAGGTATAGTAAATGGTTGATCAGTCAGTTGTTAGCTGCCGTAGTTACTATCTTTTTACTATTTTCTTTTAATGTGGTAGTATAAGGGGGCTCGTACGTATATATTATACCGCGAGTCGACAATTACTTGACAAGAGCAGCTTGTTTGGGATTCCACGCCGTGAAATCACCTCGCGTGTCGTGCCATGTCGTTCATGTGCGAGCAAGGCTTGCAGAGGCGCTGAAAGTCGTCCGAATTCAAATCAAGATGGGCCCTTGAAGGCCGCCGGCTTATTAGATAATGGCGGCGGCAACAGATGTGGACTGGCGGGTCCGAATCGACGTCCCGATCAGTATGCTAAGTATATGCAGCAGTGACTGAGCCACCGTCGCGCGACACAATGGCCGCGTGGTCACACGCCGTCCCTCTTCATTCACTCGACGCAACTTCCCTTCTCTTTGGCCCGAAATGCCGGATTACCGAAGGGAATGCGCGATAAAGGGCACTTGTCCGCTGCCGACTCGCGTTGACAGGCGGGGCCCGTGAATGCATTGCAGTTTACGAATGCAAACGTAGATAAATCGAATTAGGCCTGATGCGGCTGTGTACGTGCGTATGACTGGGGGAACAGCAAATGGACTCCGAACCCCGCATCCTCCGACGGGGCGCCGCAGAGGAAAGAAAGCAGCGCGGCCGAGACCAATTGGCCGCGCCTTTGTTGCCCCGGTCTTGAAAACAGTCAATCTCAGTAAAAGGTTTCATTTAGTTTCTGCCCGTGGCCACGCGCGCGAAGGCAACGCCGAAAGCTTCGTTCGTTAAAAGAATGAGTTTTGCTTTTTTTTTTTTCAAGATTGATGAATCGGCTGGGCGCCGTGCCCGCGGGGCGCTCCCTCCCTCCTTCGTTCTGCGTAAGAAAATAGAGCAGTGCGCGGCTGCGGCGGTTTTTTCTTTTTTATCTACCCTCTTGTATATATGGAGCAGCTAGATCCGCTCTTTTGTGCTTCTGCGCTGGGCATACATAGCGGATCCGCTTAATAAAAACGAGGCTGAATATTTCAGCTTTCGTCGTTGGGGTCGGCGAAAAGGCTTTCTTATTGATTCAGCGGGTTATATATCCAGCAGTGATCGATTACTGCATCCAGAGAGCAGGCATGCACGAGTCACGGGAGAACTTCACGCTGGTCAGGCGGCTGCGAATCAATTTGTGCCAGCTGGTTGTTCTTCAAGTTGCCTGAAATCGGCGAATGTCAGAGCCATGGTTTCTGCGTGTTTGTAGCCCAGAGCAAGACGAGGCGCTGTGCGGCGATCGATTGTGGACAAAACGTGGCAAGTCTGAACTCGTACGCGCTATAAATAATGCGGCTTTGTCGCGCGGTTTTGCGGACTTTTCAGTCGGGTACTTCGAGGGATTCGAACCCTCGCATCGACCGTCCACCGAGATGCCCGCTTTTGTCGCTCTCGTGCTAGCGCACAACTTGAGCAGCGTGCTGAACTGTCCTGGTTGGCACTCGAAGCCAATCGAACAGCGTAAAAGACGAGCTAACAATCATTCTTTACTGCATATCAAGTGCAACATTCTTTTCGAAGGACTGGTTTTCTCTAATACTTGTCATCTGACGACGGCATGCTTCGTATTACGAGCGTTGAATGGGCTGTAAGAGGCAGGAGGTATTTGCAGAACATTCCACGTCTCTGCCTAAGAATCGTAATTTACTGTCAGAAGTGAAATCGGCAGTATATGAAGTACTAAAGAGGTGATCCCAGACCAACATACGTCAAAAATCTCTCCTACAAGTTTCCTTTGGTCGATATGGGCAATGTGGTAGAAAACTAACAAGTTATAGTATAACATTAGGGCGAGGCACAGTTTGCTGCACTTCATGTTGGAGGTGTCCACGAAGCGCCTGTCATAGCGCTAATAAAGGGGTCGCCATAAATACCGCGATAAGCTTCATCCTATGCACACGTTGGTAATTCTCACGTTGGATGTGAAAGGTGTAACCTTATCGCCAACTGAAGTTGTTGGTTGGCGCTGTCTGTCTGCACTATAAATACGCGTTCTGTCGTTTCCTTCAAATGAGCACTACGCGCTTCCTCGGAACTGCATTTTGGTGTTTTCCTGGGTAACTAGGGCCGTTCTTCGTGACTCATTCAAAGTTGTTTCGTGAATGTCGTTGCTTTTTTGACAAGATGCCGGGAGGCTTACATCGATTGCTCAGTGTGTTCTTTCTTGAAATGCTTCTCTCGTGTCTGTCAAGTCTAAGTAGGACGACTCAAAGTAGCCTCAGCGATCTATCTTTGAACACTTTGTGCAAAGCGAAGGTATGTAATTCACGAGCAAGGCACACAATCTGATCGCCGCTTTCGCCGTTTCGACGCTGCTTCGAGATTACAGGCCCGACTAAGAGGGGCCCAGCTTTTCTTCTTCTTTTTTTTTTAATTTCAAATCGTGCCATAACAACAGAGATGACGGGGCACCTTTTATGCCCATCTGACGTATTCGTGACGTGGCGAGCATCGCCTGTCTGCTGGCGCGTGTGCAGTGCACTTCTCAGCTGCCGTGCAATCGGTGGCCCGCATCAGCGGAAACGGGAGAGGGCGGGGGTTCGAATCGCGGAACCGGCTGCCTCCGCTCCCTTCTTGCGTGGTTGGCCGGAAGTCGGAAACGCCGTATCGCCCGCAAGCTGGAGTGGGTACTCTGCCGTGGGTGTCGCCATGTGCGCACACCGAGCTGCCGTTCCGGACCGTGTGCCTGTCGCGTGGTTTTTTTTTTTTTTTTCTTCCTGAAGTCGTCATCGGGCTTTTCTCGCCGCGTGTGACGATCGTTACCTCGATGCCAGGGGTTTTTGTTCCGGAAATTATCCTCCGCGCCTAAAGAAAGGGCTACTAGTCCGCTTCGGTAATTGCTCCTTCGATGGATAATGTCGCTTTCTTTTTTCCTTCGGGTGCCACCTTGTCCGCTTTTAACATCGAGCGTTATGCCTTTCTGCATCGAAAGCACGCGTGAGCACGCACCCGTCCGTCTTCCTCTTGGGTGACATTCTCGATGATTGGAAAGAGATTAAGCGCCAGCGGCGTCACCAGGTGATAGATTAATTTAAGGGTCCTGGTGTTCAGAGGTATAGGAGCACCTCTCACTCGGAGATGTTTGCTTATTCTGCCGTGGCTTTCTGGCTCTGTTCAGGCTATGGCATGACTGCGCTTGCTCCCGCTAATTGATGCACCCTATACACCAGGCGAGTGCGGGGCTGTTGCCGCGGGAAAGCAACAACAACAGCGCGCGCCCTGGTTCGGCGGCGCTACGTGCTTTTTTGCGCTTGCTTATCGTTGTCGGCCGGGCCTGCATGGTCGATGTCGGCGATAATACACAGAGGAGAGACGCGCGGGACCAATCAGCGCGCTGCCGCACCGACCTCAGAAGCCCAAGTAGCCAAAGAAAAACCGCGGTTCCCGGCAGGCAGCCGTGAAAGCTATAGCTGGCTGCGATTGCTGGGTAACAACAACGGCAGCTCCGTGTTTCCCGCGCAGAGCGGTCGGCCTCCTCAGGTCGCATCTCTTGTTGACGTAATGAACCCGGTGGGACGCAGGAACGATCGAAGGCGCGTAAGGTGTAACCGAATAGGCGGTTGGGTTAGGGATACCCGGGTCACGACCTGAATTTTCCGACGCCGGTCGTCCGAGTGACGCTTCGTGAGAGAGCACAAGATGATGTATCGAGAAGGCTTTGTGCACTCCTTACCCACATGCATGTTTTTGTTTGTTGCATTCATTTTGCTGCTCGTGGTGCGTTGTGTCTGCCCATAAAGTCTCGCACTGTGTAACTTGCCTGCCGACAGAGGCAGGTATACACGCTTTAGAGCCAGTCCGTATAGCTCGTGACTCCATCTGACAGATAGATGAGATCGTGCCAAGCGCAGTCGCCCTGAGATTAGCGTCTCGCGAATTTGACTGTGACAGCTGTACTTCATCTAGATTTTATGATGTTCGTCATTATTATCACCGTCACCTTTTTGTTGGCTGAAGTCGCCAAGAAAGACGAGCTTATCCCGACCAAGGATTCAGTACCGAGTTCGCGAAGTGTGAGCTGTCGTGCTGTTATAAACTGTATTCGTGACAGCCGAGACAGCTCTTAGATGACACTAATGGCTTTTATTCGAGCCGCTTTCTTATATATATATATATATATATATATATATATATATATATATATATATATATATATATATATATTTCTTTTTTTCATCTGGCGCACTCGCGGCTAGACCGCGATCGAGATGGGCGACAAGGGCGAGTCTGGGGATCTGACAAAAGAAAAGCTTGACGAATGCTGAAGTGGGCCAGCGTATTATTGTGCACAGCTGTGCGAGTATATTATATCGACTTTGAACTGTTTCTGGCTATAAACGTGGCTGTTCAGTCCTTCTCAATTTTCTTTGTAATTTGAAGAAAATTTCAGACAAACAGGAAGAGGAAAACGAACACGCGTTCACTTCTAAGCGGTGAGGTTCATTGCTGAGACATCATGTGTGCAAAACTTGATAAAAATAAAGCGAAATGCTATCTGTCCAAGAAAGCGCTCTTTGCGGCCGAGCATGCGTGTCAACGTTTCCCCACGATAAGAACAACATTTGTGCTGTGTGCTGTGGCTTGCTGCACACATAAACCACCTTCCCACACCATATGCGCAACCTCTCTGGTTATGCGTATGCGGTCGTCCCGGCGTATTTTAACGAGAGTCGAGCGTTGCAGTGTGCTGCCGCACGTACTATGTCATTAAAGCACTGAGAAACAATTTCACGTACTGCTGCTGCATTCGCGATGGCGGTCGTTTCAGGAGCCTCCCTATGTGACGTGGCCTTTTGTTTGTGTGTTCGCAATGACCCGCACCAGTCGGAAGTCAGCGTCTGTGTCCTTGAACAACAACAACAACAACAACAACAACAACAACAACAACAACAACAACAACAACAACAACAATAATAATAATAATAATAATAATAATAATAATAATAATAATAATAATAATAATAATAATAATAATATCCGAACCCGTCACGGTGGTCTCTTATGGTGCTGGACTGCTGAGCCGAAGGTGGCGGGATCAAATCCCGGCCGCGGCGGCCGCATTTCGATGGAGGCGAAATGCTGGAGACCCGTGTGATTAGATTTAGGTGCACGTTCAAAAACCCCAGGTGTTGTTGAAATTCCTGGAGCCCTCCACTACGGCGTCTCTCATGATCATACGGGGGTTTGGGGACGTATAGAACCTCATATACAGTGAAACTTCGGTGATACGATCACAGCTCATACGAATTTCGGGGTGATACGAATTTTTCGTTGGTCCCGGCCAAGGCCCATTGGCCTCAGTGTAATGGAGTACGGTAGTTGCGAACCGATTTTCACCCAGTGACGTTTGATACGAACGTACGCTACCACTCAGGTTCGAAGAGGTGCTGTCCGCGCTGTCGCGGAAGACGCGCCAAGCACGTGCGAGCACGGGAACGTAAGTGTGGGCATGCGCGCCACACCGCCAAATTGTCAGAATCACGGTGTAAGAAAAACGCTTTTCTTACGGTCAGAATAAACCTTCAGAGACGCGTCACCGCCTCCGAGTGTCGTGGGTCACAACGCACATGGTTCATTAATTAAACGCGCGCGTACGGGCCGTATATTTACGAGTGCTGGTATGATTGCCGACATCTAAAAACTTAACTGACAATCATTCAGGGTTCTTCTTCCTGACGTTGCCGCAGCCCTGAAAAACAATAAATGGAAATGTACGCCAGCTTTCTTTTGTCGCATGCTAATTTTCCATGCTTTCTGGTGATACGAAATTCGGATGATACGAATATTTTTGGTGGTCCCGTGAGATTGGTATCACCGAGGTTTCACTGTATTAATAATAATGATAGCTGGTGTCTTACGCGCCAAAACCACGATACGATTATGAGGCCTTCCGTTGGTGGCGGGCTCCGGAAATTTCCACTATCTGGTGTTTTTCAGCGTGCACTGATATCGCACAGTACAGGCCTCTGGCATTTCGCCTCCATCGAAATGCGACCGCCGCAGTCGGGATCGAACCCGCGACTTTCGGGCCAGCAGCCGAGCACTGTAACCGCGGTACCACCGCGGCGGATAGCGATTGTCCTCGCAGCCAGTAACAGAAATCTGTGTTTATGGCATCCCCGACAGCATGGGCTCACATTGTCGCCATCTCCAACATCGAGGTGCAAGGGACTCTCTTACTGTCACATCCAGCTCGTGAAACGATGTCAGGCTGGTCGACCCATGCGACAGTGATGTCGCGGAGGAGACCTTCCTTTGGAAGAAAACGTTTTTTTTTTCCTTCAGAAGGTACGGGCAAATAAATAAAAAAGAAATAGGGGAACACATACGAAACAGTGCACCGCCCAAGGTGAAAACGAGAGCTCAGGCCCGAGGTTTCAAACCATCCGTTAACCGAGACCGCACTTGGCACCGCGGTATATACTGCCGCTCTCACGGAACCCGGAGCTCGCGCTCGGCGAGCACCAACCGCGCATATCAACGCGTACCTCGTTTCTTTAATGTCCGCTGCCGCTATAGCCTTACAACCCTTCTTGACGCTCGGAAAATGGGGCTTTTTTGAATTGAGTGCTGCAGTACGGGCTAGCTGGGAAAAGGCGTACTCTGTGCATAGTTTTACAAAGGCGGCGACATGACAGTCGCTCAGTTCATGCAGGCTGTTTCTTTTCTGAGACGATACAGACTTTTTATAAAATTGCTATGACAGTCAGGCACCTGTCATCTTCGCACACGAACTCTTCTGCGTCGAGGCGGAAATACTTTGCCCAACATTGAAATGAGTAATTAACAAAAACTCGTTACTTTTAAATTATTAACTGGAGGGCGGTTGTTTAGTTGTAGGATGTTACAAATTTAATTATGACTTAGCCATAATTAGAACCCCCCCTTTTCCAAAACAAACAAACAACAACACTTAATTTGAGATAATAAAAATTGAAATTGAAGGTCTGGCTCCAAGCGATGAGCGCGCCGGGCATGCATGTATTTGGCACGTAATTTCGCGCTGGTAATTCACGGGTGCACCGAGTTACGCTCTGCGCTGGATTTTATGGGGAGGCATTGAATGCAGCAGCAGGGAATGTATTTCTCTTGCCTTCTCAGCTATACTTATACCTACCTTACCAGGATAGTTAAGTGTACTATACACAGATAAACGACAGTGTCGCACATGCGCTTGCTTGGCGCTTTTGACATACACGTTTCGATACTCGAAGTCACGCTTTTCTTATTTTCCCCCTCGTTGATACGCGTTCCAGAACTACCGGTTTCGGAACACGCGAATATCGCGCTCTCCGTACACCCGAATCATGTTTAAGCACGCGGTCGCTCGGAAGACGACTGCTCTCTCGTTGACGGCAACACTCACGCAGGCGAAAATGAACCCGCGCTCATCGGCGTGCGACTGTAGAGATTGCCGCCGCGCCGGCGGGTGCTGGTCGGAAACGGGTTCGTCGTCGGCAGCGATCGGAGCCCCGGCGAGGGCTCGATGAGAGAGTCGGCCGCCCTAATATAGCTTCGCGTTCCCTGTGGCTCTCCAGCGGCAGTGGTTAGCAGGACGGCACCTATAAGTGGCGGCCCGAGATGGGCGCTATCAGTTTCGTGTGCGCGGCCGATCTTCGCCGGGTTTTGACCCTGGCCGACGGTAAGACAAGGCACACACCGCCCTAATGGACTCTGTTGTCGGCCTCAAGGTTAGAGTGGCCGCCTCCTCGCCGGCCATTTCCGGCGCGCGCACGGCGATTGTGTCCTCAGCGAATGCGGCGAAGGCCCGGCTGATTGCCCGCCCTGCGCCGTGGCGGCTTTTCGCACCGTGACTCGATCGTCCGCGCGCTCCGCCGGACACCACTCGTCTCCCGCTCAGCTGCTTTCTGCTCCGCCGCGCCTCTTGACAGCGCGCGCCGCAGAGCAAGTTTCTTTTTTTTTTTTTTTCTCCCTGGCGAGCGCAAGAACCGCCCTAGCGAATGCGCGTTCTCGAGGAAGGCAAGGAAAGCGCCACGATATACTATGATACACCTGGCCGCCGTAAAATAACGCGGTGGTCTGTCACTGTGGCCAGAAAGGAAGGGCTGCCGTCGACGGCGCGGCCGAGTCGGCGAGGTCGCGCTTCGTGAGCACGGACTGTGGTCGCTTTTCTCGCTCCACGGGTCTGCTGGGGCGCTGCGTGCGCCGCCTTGCCCCAACAGCGTCGTCGGGGTGGCCACATGAGCTTCCAGCGGGCTCGTGCACTCCACCAAAATGGCGGCGATGATTTCACGCATGCCTGTTGTTGTCCTAGAAAAGTCATCCTTGATGGCGGGACTGCAGGACCGACGACATGGTCAGGAGATCCCGCCCTACAGCTGGTTCGAAAAAACAACAACAAAAAACAAACCCTCGGTGCACGGAATCTACTACATCTGCAGGGTTCTCAGCAGAACCGCTCCAGTTGTTCCGTCGTTTCGTGCTCACGTGCCTGCTCTTAAACAGACTTTGAATAGAACAAAATTTGCCGACTATAATGCACTTCCTCGATTGCGCATTTCGGTGCAGCCGGGCGTTGAAGCGCATCGCTGTACACGCGTTTCTTCTCACAGGCGTTGTTGTGCCCTGGGTCGCCATATGCTTGGTTAGCGTGCACTCGGGGGACGCGTGCTCTACTTTCCAGTCAGCCGCGCATATAGCGTCAATCTTCTCGCCAATGCTGCCTCGTGGTGTCGGCTTAGCGGTTTGTTGGCGCTGCTCGTCCGACGCCGCGAAAGGAGCTCCAGGCCTTGTAGAGACGTTGGCTGCGGGAAAGGGCGGTCGGCCGGGTACGAGGAAGGGGCCCGCCGGAGCTCAAAGGGGGCGAGAGGGGCATGAGGCGGCATGCGTGGGCGTGCCGCGGATTCGTTGCTGCTCAGGGGTCCCAAATCCATGCACTTTCAGTTTATAGCCGCAGGAGCACGTGTCAGACAGCAAGATGTAACAGTGCAATTGGTTATAAAAAGATTGGTCTCTCGCATGCAGATTGTCTCTAATTGATTCTCCAGCCATCAGGTGTTGATAGAATTGTCCTGTTCGTATATTTCTTCCTCTTAACGCAACGGTGCGACGAGTAATATAAAGAAATGAAAACGAATCACTACAGGGTATAGTTCTTTTTCCCGCTATAAACTATAAACTGTTGTTTTCTACGGGACGCTTTGGCAATTCTCTGCTTTTGTATAGGGCGCTGTCCGATGAACTGATTTATATTAGCGTGCGGAGTTTGTATTTCTCGCTCAACCACGCCGACAGCGCGTTGCGATACCTTTCCTGTTACACAAATTAACGACATCGTCGCCGTGTGCTTCTAAGACATTGGATCCAAGACAAACATGAGCGAAGCAGCTCGTCTTCATTCAAAGCCTTTTCGTTCCTGCAGAACGAGAGACGTGCAAATATTCATGACAGCTGTGGAAGATACTAAACCAGGGTTGACACTCATCGGCACTGTTTACAAAGGTTGGCGTCTTTATTGTCTGTCTCCATCCTGCGTGATACTCCGTTGCCAGCTTTCCAATCAACCGAGAACCTTTTCTTGCAGCATATTCGTGACGAGCTACCTCGTGTGGGAAATTCTGTCGGGTACGTGTGTCGTGCTACTTTTCTAAGGCTGCGTCAAAAACGTCCCGGTATATACAAGGTGTTATTTTTAAAGACAATACAGATTTTAAATAAAAATCCTATGCCAGTAAGCCTCTTGCCGTTTTCGCTCTATGTCGAGGCGGAAAAACTTTGCCGCAGTTAAAATGACACTGTTACCACTAATTAACAAAAACTCGTTAATTAACTTCTTAATTATTGACTTGAGGGCAGGTGTTTATATTAGGAAGATGTAGTGCGTGCTAATTTATGGCACACCAACTTTTTAGAAATCACGAAAGTTGCACGTAGTTCGAGATATTCATCATCGAATTTCAAGGGCGAAATCGAAACTGATCGCGTCCGGCGCGCACTAAGTGCGGCGGAACACCGGGACGACACGTGACAGGGAAGTGACGAAATTCGAATGAAGGCGCGTATAAGCAGAGTCCGGCCAGAAAAATCGGCAAGCATTCTGAAATACACAAGTAGACAGCTTAATGTTTGTGTGCGATGGGTAGTGCTTATGTGTTTCTTTCTTCACCTGTAAAGAGGCGCGAATAACTATTTCGCGTGTCTCCAAGAAGAAGCGGCGATGTGGCAGCCCCTGAGTTTTATGCTTATCAGACTAAGAAAAGGTTGATGTCGCGGTTTTCTTGTGCACCGTTCGAAAGAAACGGATAAGCACCAAACACTACGCGCGAAAATAAGGCGATGCGCAGACACAAGTGAGATTACTCTTTTTTTTTTTTTTTGCAGCTTTTCACGAAAACACACGGCCGCGGCGCGCCTTCATTCAAATTTCGTCACTTCCTTGTCACCGGTAGTTCCGGTCTGACGTAGCAGGCAGAACGGTCGCGCTTCGTGCGCGCTTTGCGCAATCAGTTTCGATATCGCCCTTGACATTCGATGAAGAATAATATCTCGAACTACGTGCAACTTTTGTGATTTGTAAAAAAAATAGATATGCCATGAATTGGTATGCACTACAACTTTCTAATATAAACACCTGCCCTCAAGTCAGTATTTAAGGTTAATTAACGAGTTTTGGTTAATTAGTGGTAAGAGTTGAGGCACGATGCTGAGCGGTGAAAGAACTATTAGTCGCTGCGGCTTTGTGGGCCGAGTGACGTGCACCAACCCGTCGGATGTACCTGTGGGGTCAAGTCATTTTAACTGCGGCAAAGTTTTTCCGCCTCGACGTGGAGTGCGTGTGCGAAAACGACAAGAGCCTTGCTGTCATAGGATTTTTATAAAAAAAACTAAAAAAAAAACACCCTGTATAGTTGCGGATGTCATTTTGCTGGACGCTTACGGTGAACCTTAGAACTCTGAATTTTTCTTTTTCTGGGAAGCTATACAGAATTATGCATTTTTTAGTGGTTGTCACATTTATGCGCATAATGTTCACATACTAAAACGCCTTGTTTGATCAAACAATAAGATAAAGACATCTTGAAAAATCGGTTTTATTAAAAACCGTCACAAACACATGTTTTGAATATAATTAGGTGCGAACAACATGCGACGAAACCCGGCGGCCAGGACGACGGCTTGTCGTTGGCGATATTGTCGCGCGACGCTGTGTAGGAGGAGCATATATATACGCATGCAGCGTGCAAATAGGGACCGTAACATCCATCGTGTGCAATCTACGAAGGCACAAGAGCGATGTTGCGTTTCTTGATACGCACCATATGAGCGCTTGTTACTAACTGATGAACCCTTCATTGCCTGTATATCCGTGCATACTTGAATAGCCACGGAGCCACCGCATCGAGCTTACTGCTTGTCGCAACATTTAAAGACAGCGCGTTTTTCCGCGGTAAGGAAACTGGGTACTCAATTGGTCGGGCTGGACTTTCAGAAAAGCAGCACTTTTGATCCGCTAACTCTAGATATGCGTTATTTAGCTGCGCTTCGAGAAGCGGGGCGAGCTTGAGGATCATGTATGCGATAGGCGAATCAGTAACGTACGTGATGATGACTGATAATCAGCCACTGGCGTCCGGGACATAGGTTCGATTCGAGCGCGTGTCGGCTCAGCACTGGAGGGACCAGGTCGCGACGGCGAGCGAGGGTCGAGTCAATTGAACGGCAGCCTGAATGGAGGACGTCCGCGCGCCCGACGCTGTCGAGCTGGCTACTCGGCTTGACGCACTGATGGTGTAGTATATATATATATATATATATACATGCTGCTTCTGCAGCTGCTCAGAGCAGCTGCAGCGCAAACACAGTGGGGCCGCGAATGTACGTCCTTTGTAAGTGTCACCGCTGGCGTGACCAGCTGAGTTCGCATGCGATGAGGCCCTGTTTCAGCTCCTCCGATCAAAGCCACAAGCGCCGTCCACATGGAGTGCTTCGCCGCGCGTCGGCCTCTCTCTGGTATCGGGAATGAGGCAACTTCCTAACATGTTTGTTTACTGTGGGTATGTTGTAAATCTGGTTGTCGGGGTTCAGTGATGATTTCAACGCCGCATAATCGGACTACGAGAATTTCGGGGAGTGTTGTTTTCGAGAGATGGTTTCACACTTTCGGCACGATCCAGTCCGACCTCCGACTCGACCCGCCAACGTCTTGGCTGAAGCTCGCGCGGCCCACGCGATCTCATTGGCGCTGCAAAACGTTGGGCGCGATTGCGCAATAAACAATGGCAAACGATAACCGTGTTTGGGGTTATCCGGACAAAGTGAAATTGGCATCGGAAAGTCAGATACCGAGGAGTGATTCGTAAGCTGAATGGCCACGCCGAGATGCATGACGTCACGCCACGCGAAGTGGTCCATCTGGTAGCGAGCATTTCGCGTGAACTTGGTCAATTCTTCCAAAGCGCCAGCGGCGAGATACCGCCGTAAGTGACATTTGTGACCAAAACCACCAAAAGCATTTCGTCCAAGATTACTGTTGGTGGAAAAGGCAGCGGAAGTGCGTTGCGTTGACTCAGCGTCAACGTTATCATATCCGGAAGAGATCCGTGCTCTTCGCTTTCGATCGCAGTAGATCCATTACAACTGCCTATGGCATTCTTCGCGCATAATTGACCTTGAGAGTGGGCAAGTTTCTTCTTTAAGTAAACCTCCTGGTCCCGACGTTAAATATTTCAGTGAAATGTGTCGAGAAATCTGAACACAGATTTTGTTTTTCTATTTTGAGTTTTTATATAAGCGGAAGTGACTTTACAAGCATTGCGCCTCACAGTAACGAATAAGAAAACGAAACTGTGTTTACTGAATTCTGAGCGAAACAAAGGAACTTGATAAAGCTACGAGGGCTTGGGGCGCGCGCTCGAAATGAGCGCGGCAGACGGCGTGTGTACAATTCTCTTGGGAACCGGCTGGTTCCGGTGGATGTGCTCGGCGGTGCTTCCACTCGTCGAGTGGCGAGCCAGGTCGTTGCAGCTCTCCCCTCGCGAGCGAAACCACTCCCCGCGGAGCTGACTGTCGTCCCTTCCTGCACTCCACCGGTTTCGTTTCTCGAAAGCACTGCGCGTTCACTAAAATGGCATCTCAGCGACCAGCTGCGGAGATGGGCCCAAAGCATGCGACGACGAGACAACCAGCCTTCCTTTTTCGCTTCGCGGTAAGAAAGAAAGGAAAATAAAGAAGGAAAGGTGAAAAAAGTGAGCATCGCGTCAATGAACGACACAGTGCGACGAGATACTTGCAGATCAGTTAATTGAACGACTTTATGAAGTCTGCATAAGGCGGTTGACGCCATAATATGAACTTCGAGTGATTTTTCCCGTCAACTCGGATTTCTCTGGGAAAAAACAGCGCCTTCACACAGTTTCCAGCAACGCCGACATGGTCAGCGTGCTGTCTCGCCGCACGCATTCACAAAATTTGTTTTGTACCCAAGTGCCGCCCGTGTTTGGCCATCGCATCGTGCCGTTCGGTGTAGCGAGTGCCCCCCCCCCCCCCCCCCCCGAACACCGCCCAATGAGGAAGCGCTCTTACAAGTACATGCGCTTCTGTACGGTTCTTTGTAGGCGTATCCAACGCTTGCTAAGCCACAGAAGGAAGGGCAACGCTTTACAGGGGTGGGGCGCTTGGCGCACACTCTTAGAAAAAAAGTTAGTAAATGGTTAGTAAATGCTTGCATTTACTAGTTTCGAGCGTATTTTACTACCTTTGCGAAATCTGTTTACTAGCCAGCAGTTAGTAAAGGTCGTAAAGTGCTGCCTTCACTAACCAGAAAGTTTACTTGGTGTTTTTAACTAAGTAACTACTAGCCACCCACGTTGCCAGATCTTTCGTAGATTCGCAGTATACTTTGCCGTAATTGTGACGGTCTTTAGCAAAATTTAAACAATCTTTAATTTTATTGATTACCTTGCAATTAAAGTTTCGTGCTACGTGATGGCACGCATATAAGCAAATATAAGGGCACACGTTAATGTGTAGAAAACATTAATTATTCTTCTAAATTCTATGGTTGCTAACCAGTACACGGTGCGCTATCCCAAAGTAGGACCATAAATAGTCTTCAAGCCGCTGCTAGAGTACATACCGGCTACGTAAAAGTCTTGCTATTCTGTGTGTGCGCTTGCGTGTGTGTTCTCATTCGGGATCAATTCATGTCTCTATGTATGTTGCTGTGATGTGTACTTACCATGGTAATTACATGAAGTAATTAGCGGCCATTAGTTAATGTACGAGGACACTGCCACTTCGTTTTGTTTTAATCCTTTAGGTACTTTTGTAATAGAATCATCTTGATATGGCAATGCATACGCACATATAAACAAAATAGGCATAAACCTCTAATTGGCTAAATGTAGTAGAGATAATACGGTTAGTAAGTTGCTAGCGCGGTTACTAACAACTTAGTAATGGACTAGCCATTTGAGCTAGTACTATTCACTCACTAACTAGGTAGCAAGTTTCACTAACCTGCATTTTACTACCTTCACTTACTAAGAGGCTAGTGAATTCTGTGACAAGTAAACTGTTAGTATTTAGTTAGTGAATATGCCGAGCTTTTTTTCTAAGAGTGCACGCTTTGGCAAAACAGAAAGAGTCAACAGTGTGCTAACTTGGGCAGGTTGGTATTATACAACTTATGTGAAGGAACACGCAAGTGTATACATAGCAACCGCCGCGCCAAGTTAGCACATTGCTGGCGTACACTTATAACAGCGCTCTTCTTCGTTGACTTCTTTTCTTTCCCGTCCAAAAGCGGTTTCTTTATATAAGAGTGGCTAAATACTCAAAAACACCGCGGAGGTCGTCTATTTGATTTTCCAACTATAAACGAAAACATTCTTTTTGACGAAGTCTGAAGCGCAGCGAGGTAATTCAGGATAGCGAACGTGCGCTCGGGCGGCTCGCCCCTCAGACGGGCCGGAACACACCATCTTCCTTCTCCTCTATTCGTTCTTTCTCCGCCCAATGCAGATCCAAGCGCGCGAGCTGCTGCGGCACCACCAAGAATGACCAGCGCGTTCGTGACACACGTATCCTGCATATATAGGTATAGGACGGATGCAGCAGCTTTGAAACGTGGCTAAAGGTGCAGTCGCGTGCAACTTTACATTTCCGGCACATGCAGAATGCCCCGGCGCCGCCGCAGAAACCCGTCGCTGGTCTGCCGAGCGGCAGCGTCGCTTTTGAGGCCGAGCGAACGACCGAGAGCTGGAGACGAACGCCACAGAGGGTGAAATGCCGTTGTTCGCGTAGACCGTTTAGGGGTACTTAAAGTCCCTAGAAAAAGAACAGGGAAAAATCTAGGGACTTTAGGGGTACTGGAACGAGAAGAGTTGAGAACAATATGGGACGCGCATTTTTCAGTTGCAGCAGTGATCGCCACGTTTCACTAATTCTCGTTGTAGCGCGACTGTAAGTATGTCATCGCCCCGCCACGGTGGTCTAGTGGTTATGGCGCTCGACTGCTGACCCAAAGGTCGCGGGATCGAATCCCGGCCGCGGCGGCTGCATTTCGGTGGAGGCGAAAATGTTTGAGGCCCGTGTGCTTAGATTTAGGTGCACGTTAAAGAACCCCAGGTGGTCGAAATTTCCGGAGCCCTCCACTACGGCGTCTCTCATAATCATATCGTGGTTTTGGGACGTTAAACCTCAGATATTATTATTATATTGTAAGTATGTCATCGCTCATCTACCGCTAATACGTGTAGAAGATCCATTGTTGGAATCGTTGTCGTTCCTTTCGACGTTACTTGCGAGTCAATGAGTGAAAGAGGAACTAAATGGGTGCGGCGCTGTATCTGCATTTGTCTTCATTTTCGCGCATCGCTATGACACGAGCAACGCTATCGCTTTATTTATAATTTTTTAATATTTATGTGAAATTGTAATTCGTAAGCTGGGCTTGTCCAGATGTGGGCTAGAGAAAGGGAGAAGAAAATGAACCAAGCTTTCTGAGTCGGAACAAGGTGAATAACATGGGACGCGTGTTGCGGCGCCGGATGGTATCCCATTTGCTTGCTACCCTTCCGTCTTCAAATCTATACCCTAACATTCGCCTCCAATGCGGGAGGCACTGGGTGTGGGTTCGATTCCGAGTGCCACCTAATGGTGAGAGTGTTACCTCGGCCTGGCGCTAGGTGTTATGAGTACTCATATATCGAGCAGGTAGCCTCTCCCTTTCGCTCACTTCTTCCCTTCGCCCCCACTGTAACGACGCTGCGCCGTGCTCCCTTATATTCGGGTTGTAGAAATAACCGCCTTTCCTAAGCTCAAACCTTTCTCTCTCTCTCTCTTCGTGGTGCAGTCGCAGCAGCTGGAAATAATCGACCACACGACCTTGTGATGCGGGTCGCACGAGGCAAGGAAACCGCGGAGACAACCTCGCTGATGGAGGTTTCCTGTGGTGGAACAGAGGGAGCGCAGTCAACTTGCCTCGTTCCTCTTTGCCGGTGCTCGCGACTGCGAGCTTCTTGCTTCATATGCCAGGTCTTGGTGAGACTTCGACGACAAGAGTCCGACGCTTAGGACAGGGTATTTTATCTCCGAACGATCGGTTGCAGCTATAGTTCTGCAGAGGGCGTTGGAATCTTCGCGTACGGGCGTTTTAGTATTCTACAGACATTCCCGGAACCCACGACCTGATGCTCAGCAGCACAATGCGGTAGCCGCCCTCACGCTACACCGAGCGTGCGTGTGTTCGCATTGTGAGAAAAAAGGTGTACGGCAAAGACATCGCTTTATTATTATTATTTTGTAATGAATGTTTTCTGAACTTTTTAAATTTCTACTTTGTATCGTGCACTTAAGTTTCATCTTTAATTCGCAATTTTTATTCTATAAATTACCCTATTCTTACGTATACGCGTGTTATAGTAAGCTTACGCGATAACAAGCTACCCTGGCGCAAAAAACCGCTGTGATGCTATATGTCACGTATGCGGCTCTCTTGCTGTAGAGTCCACCTCATATGTTTTGGAAGTAAGCCACTGTGGTATTATTCCTCGAGGTGATGCTGCGCTTGAAGTCTGCCCGGAGCAAAACATAGCGTTCTGCTGTTTCGCATGAACTAGCGTTCTTGTCTGTTATGCTTCTGGGCAGAAGCATAACAGACTAGAACAAACGTAGGCACCTACGTTTGTTCCAAAGCAGGCAGTGTGTTGCGGATTTCCGTCTCGAATTGGCGTCGAAATGTGGGTTGACTGGAACGTAACTTAGGCAACTATTTTCTTGCGCTTCCAGTTCCGTCGCACGAGGCAACCATCGTCGACGGCTTCACTCCTTTCCCCCCCGAATGTCTTGGGGTCTTCTATTCTCGCTCATCTGATTTCGTGCATTCTCGATATGCGCTAGGTTCTCCGACGCCGTCTTTTTCGTTCGCTCCGCTATACGTCGGGCCAAGTGAATGGCGTCAGTATGGCCCGTTAATATGCCCGAGGTCAACCAGGCGACGGCACGGTGACGTGCAGCCGCTCTCGATCATTTGACTGCTCACACCATATGCGTGCATCCGAGTGGCGGATGAAGATAGCTAGCGCGTTCTGCCCCCGACATTGCAAGAGCGAATGGGCGTTTTCGCAACGAGCGCGATGAAATCTGGAGGTCGGGCGTACAGTGATCCGGCGAGCCTTTCCGTGATTTGCATGGCCTCCGTAGGCGCCCGATGAATTGCGTGGCTGGCAAGGCGACGCCCTCCAACCGAGGGGCCGCCATTGTTGCCGCGCAGCTTTAGGCTCGTGGAAGCCAGGCGTGCCTGTTTGCTGCTGCCATCGGGTTCGTCAGTCCGACAAGATGGCGGGGGCGGACTAGCCGCCTGGTCACGCTCGTACCGGCCACGTGATTTGGCCTAGGCCCCATACACTTTTACTCCAAACTTGGTTGTCCCGCTCTGATGAAAGTTCAGACGTATTGCGTGAAGTGCGACAAGGTCCCCTCACTCTGCCACCGGCCAGGACTGGATCGTCGCGCGTGTTCGAGGCGATTCTCAGCCGCCGCGCAGGGATGCACGCGCAGGTGCCGCGCCCGACCCAGTCAGCAAGCGCGGAACTGGTCGGGATTTCTCCTTCACCGAAGGGACAACCCGAGGCGGTTACTGTTGTCGGCCAGACTAGGAAGTGGCCGCCGCACATGACGAGCCAGCGTTGGGAAGGGGGTGGGTGGGGGGTGAAGCGCCGGCCAGGAGTTTCCGGCGGGTAGCAGCTGCCCTTTGGCCTTGGAGCGACGTCTGCCGAGAACTCGAAGAACGAGTTTGGCGAAAGTGCAGCAGCCAGGAAAATATGGGGCGCGTCTGGCAGCGACATGCCGTCTGCCGCTTTGTTGTCGCGATGGAGCCGCCGCAACGAGCCGCTACTGCTCGCCATGTGGCTCCGTGCCGCGCTGTTGTTTGTGGTGACGATGGTGATGACCCGTTGCTCTTTTCCAGGGCACCCCCTTCTCGGACACTGACGGCATGACGGCATCGCCGCCTCGCCTACCTCCCGTCAGCGGAGTGCTGGTCACCGCAGTGAGTACACTTCCATTCCGGCTGTTGCACGCAGTACTGCGCAGGGTGAATGATTTCCCAGTAAACAAGTGCTCCTGGTACGGAAACGCAAAACAGCAGTATTAACTTTTGAGGAGCCACCGCATTCGCGCGCACGTATCTAGACATCATGTAGATATCGTATGCGCGTAATGATAATGAGCCCCAACATGACAAGTCGCTGTTTGTCAATGAGACATCGTGAATTATAGCGTGCACCATGTCTTTTTGAGACAACTGTAGTTAATCGCGCAGAACCCGGCGGTGGTGCGTCCTGTGGCGGTGTACTGTGGCCGCGGGCTGGACTTGGACGACGGCTGCTGGAGCAGTGGTTCGGTGTTCAACCTACACAACGAGCGTATGCTGGTGGCGCCTGAACAGCCCACGGGCCACCACTCGGCACCACCAATGCGTTCGTTGAAAGGGAAATCGGCGGCCGTGATGACGCGCACGTGCACCGCCTTCCACCCGGCCCGCTGCAAGTCGTCCTTCTTCCGGTCGATGCCGCACATCGTCAAGATCGCGGACCCTCCGGAGTCACCCTCCTCGAGTGACGGCGGCTCGGCCTTGCTGGACGTGCTCGACTCGGGCCACAGCTCGGCCGCCCTGCTGGCTGAAGAGGATGCACCACCCTCGCCCAGCGATTCGGGAGTGGCCGAGCTGGAAGCCCAGCTGCGCGAGAAGGACGCGGAAATCATGTACTTGCGCCAGACTATGGCACGCAACGAGCGGGCCATCTTCGAGGTCTTCGAGGAGAAGGAGCTGAACTGGTGCAAGGAACTCGATGACGCGTGCAACTACTACGAGCGCCTGTTGCGGAGGCACGGCATAACCGCGCCGCGGGTAAGTGCTTCAGGTTTGGTCCTTCTTTCACGCTGCTGTCCGTGGCTGTCGTGGTTGGGTGCAACACCTTGATATTGCAACAAATGCAGCACGCAAGGCATATGCTCTAGATATGAAAGCTAAAGCGCATAACGCAGAGAACCCAATGTCAACACATTCCCAATCTTGCAAGCCGTATATTGAATACAGTAACGAGAAGCAGGATGAAGTAAAAAAAAAATCTACTGCCGTTAACTTCACGAACATAGGCTTAAAGGGACACTATAAAGGCAAATGTTATGTCGACGTTAATTGTTGAAATACATGTGCTTTTTTAGCGCAAAAAACGACACCACAAGAAAGAAGACAGACATGTGGTGTCGTTTTTCGGGCTAAAAAAGCACCATGGATTCTCACCAACTAGCCCGCCAACGCATTTTCTTGAAATAGATTTCCAGAAACCGCGTAGTGCTTGTTTCGTGCCAAGGAAATGCTTGTTTTGATTGAAAATCACGTTTTAGTGGGCCGCACAGCGTTAGCGCTCTTCAAATTGCGCGCCTGAAAAGGCCTCCTGACGTACATTTGTTTTGCCCAACGCTGCCCGCCTTTACTGCCCGGCAGCCGACGCTGTGGTTTCTGCTCCGAAGGGCACATTACACAACATCACATGGACACGGCGTTTTGTCCAACTTTTCGTTAGAGCGACTTTCATGAGCGTGCAAGGCACACGCAGCAGTACGCGATAACGAAACTAACACTGAGACGCGACCGCGCGAGCGGAGCGCAGCTCTGCGAAAACGGAACTTTTTGCACAATCCGCGCCGTTCTCCACTAACTTTCCACCGCAGCGCCCTCGGCGCATTACAGTGTGGAATAAACGTGATTTCATTCATTCTCCACTGTAACGTAAAGTTATTTTTGCATGAATCAAACAGAAACGCACAAGCAGTATTTTATTACGTCTTGCAATGCTCGGAATGTTCTTTTTTTTATCATAAGTAGCTTGAATACTAGTGATAATTTGTGCTCGGGACTCTTGACGTCAGCGGGCTCGTTCCAAAACGTCCCACTGGTGCCGCATATAGTGTCCTACATTTACCTTAATTTCTCGATTACTAGAGCACTGCTATTGATAATATTGACGTTTTAGACGTTCTCACACATTGACCTTTGATTCTGACATAAATTTTTATTTGCCTTTAGTGTCCCTTTATAATACAAAATAAAACGAAGGTTAAATTTTGTTTTTTATATTGCGCGCCAAAATATCAGCGGGCTCGTTCCAAAACGTCCCACTGGTGCCGCATATAGTGTCCTACATTTACCTTAATTTCTCGATTACTAGAGCACTGCTATTGATAATATTGACGTTTTAGACGTTCTCACACATTGACCTTTGACTCTGACATAAATTTTTATTTGCCTTTAGTGTCCCTTTAATAATACAAAATAAAACGAAGGTTAAATTTTGTTTTTTATATTGCGCGCCAAAATAACAGCACATGGAAGTCGGCGTGACGCCACCGATTTCAATGTGCTTTTTCATATTTTGACCACGTTAGCTCAACTAAACCTGCTGAAACTTTGTATGTCAAGTATATTGTCTCCACATAAGACGATGTACAGCCGCCCATTTTTTAACCTGAACGCGCGAGCGTCGACCGCCGAGTCGGTAAGCGCCGTATTTTTTTATTTGGTTTGGTTTATTCAAGGCAAAATTGTTACAAAATTGCCTTGGGGGACACGACTAAAGGCTGAGTAATTGCCTGACTAGGTCGTGCCACCCTGGAAGCAAAACAGAAGAAACACAACAGCAAGCATTATTAGAACAGAACGCAATAGTACATATTGTCCTACACGGGTTCCAAGATTGAACAGAATTATGAGTAGAGTGTACAAAAATATAAACAAAGCTGTCATTAGAGTGGTGGCAGTACAACAAACGCGTGCTTACCATCAACTTCATGCAAAATACAGTAAAACCTCGGTGATACGATCACGGCTCGTACGAATTTCGGGGCGATACGAATTTTTCTGTGGTCCTGGTCAAGGCCCATTATCCTGCAATGTATTGGAGTACGGTTGTTGCGAACCGATTTGCACCCCGCGACGTTTGATAAGAATGTACGCTAGCGCACAGGAATGAATAGGTGCTGCCCGCGCTGTCGCGGAAGACGCGGCAGTCACGCGTGGGTGCGAGCATGCGCGACCGTCAACGGTGCGTCGTTGCCTCAGAGATAGTGCGCGCGAACCTTGGAGGGTTAATGCGCCTTCGCGTTTAGATTACAGATGACGTTGGCGTCGCGCTTTTTTTTCGCGACGTGTTGACGCGTGCTACTGTGCTCGAGGCAGACACGTGCCTGCCACGTCGATGCAAGCCATGTCCCCTCAATCAGACGTTCTCTGAAACAATATTGAAACTTGGGTTGCGGGTCCGTCATGAAGTTCCAAGAAAGGTGGACGAAGACCCCAAGAGACAAAGCGGACGGTCTTGGCGAAGGAGCTTGGCCTCTATCTATCGTGTGCAAAGCGCTTCTTAAGCCACTTTCGCCACAGTAGTCTTGTGTCATGCAGAACAGCGTAGTAAGATTAGGAAGGGGCTACTAGCGGTCACGGGTCACAACACATCTGGTTCATTAATTACACGCGCGCGCATGCACCGTATATTTATGAGTACAAGTATGATCGTTGACGTCTGAAAACTACTGGCAATAATTCAGAGCTGTTCATGACGTGGCTGCGGCCCTGAGAAACACTAAATCAAAACGTATGTCAACACGCTTTTGTCGCATACTTATTTTCCATGTTTTCTGGTGATACGAATTTCGGATGATACGAATATTTTTGGTAACCCCGCGAGATTCGTATCACCGAGGTTTTACTGTAAAATAAAAATAAATAAACGTCTCGAGTCTATTGCGAGTAGAGTGCACAAAAATGTAAACACAGCACTCATTAGAGTGGTGGCGATACTAACAAATGCATGCTCACAATCGAATTAATGCAAAAAAAGAAACTGTATGACGGAGCACAGCCGCTAAATGAGCGAGAATGCGCGCAGTGAAGAGTCCGATGCAGCTTTCGTCTGCCAGGCTATTATGCGAAAAGGACCGAACCCCACCTGTTTTTTTTTTTTGTCCTAGCGTTTTTGACCTGTTTTTGGCTTGTAGTGGCAGATATCTTTCTTGCCTCACGAAAGTGCTGCGTGAACCACAGAAAAGAAAGAAAAAAAAAAGAAGTTGATGCGCACGTAGTATACTCAGCAGTTGTATATCGCGTCCCATTCGTCTAAAACGCGACCACTTGACCTTTTCTTTATAACTTGATGGCAGCGTTCAGGAAAAAAAAAAAAAAAAGATGACGATAACGGTGCTCAAAAGAAGCGGAGGTGGTGTCCGGTTCCCGGAACAGCCTATAGTCGGAAGTCCGGGGAGGCTCCCCAGACGGCCAAAGCGCGGCAGCCGATCGCCTCCGCGACTAAAGAAACAGTCCCGTTCTCAGAAGGCCGGTAGCCCGGCTCATGACGTCAGTCTCCGGAGGGCGCGCCCGCGCCCATTGGTGCAGGCTTGTGTGTATCCGCCTTTAATGAGGAAATGCCGCGGACTTCTAAATTTGTATTCGACTATGGTAGAAGAAAGGTGCACCGGACTGTCCACTGCGCGCATGCGCGTATTCTCGTTCATTTCGCCGCTGCGCTTCTATTGTACAGCGCTTATCGACTCTGCAATCGACGCTCGCGCGTTCAGGTTAAAGTATTGGGCGGCTGTACGTCAATTTATCGATTAAGAAATACGTAGGCCTAAGAAGACGCCGTCAAAATCTATGACGTCACAGCGAGTTAGTGCGGGCGATAAAAGGTGGCGTCGCCAGGTAAATTTCTTTTTGCGCGTTTTCTAGCGGCAAGGGTAGTGCTTTTGGTGTTGTAAAATGTTTAGGGGTGTGCGAATAGCGAAATTTTATCTCCAATCGAATTCGAATCGAATAGTGCCGAATACTAGTGGCCAGAATATCGAATCGAATATCGAATACAAAAGATTTTATTGAAAATTGAAAGAACGAACAAAGAAATGAAATCTGCTCATGTCCTCGAGCATATAACGCGGTGAGTGACTGCGACGTACCGGAAGACTACGAATTGTCACGCAGAAACACAAGCTGTTCCACGTTACCTGGCTTCAGGCTCTCGCCGTGATGTTACGGTGTTTCCTGCAGTTGAAAACATGCGCTCACTGGGCACCTCAGTAGCAGGGATGGGAAAGTATCGCAAAGCAATTTTTGCGATACCTGGTAAAGTGCAGCTCCATGGCCTGCGGTGCAGCAGTGCTGACTGCCGCACCGCAGATCATCGCAAAAATTGCTTTGCAATTTGCACAGCGTGAACAAATTTTCACATGGGGGTTTCGCGGGCCAGAGTCGGGACGTTTTACGGTGCTTGCGGCATACGCGACCGAACTACGCAAGAAGTCCGTGTCTTCGTTTCGGAAGCCATGTCGTGAAGGGCTTGACAGTTTTCTCATGTGTTTTTTTTTTACGTGTGGAAACGACATAATATCCTTTAGAATAAACATGCGCTCGCTTCTGAACCAGGATATCGGTGAAAGTTTTAACGAAAGACCTATACTGCAACGACGTTAGCGTTGGTTTTAGCCACCCCACTCTAACCAAGTTGCACCATTGGCCTCTGTCGCGTTTTAGATATTCGTTCTGTCGAATTATTCGAAACTTCGAATACTAGCTACTCGAAAATAGAATCTAATTATTCGACTAAGTATTATTCGTTTCGAATTCGAAACTCGGAATATTCGCACACCCCTAAAAAGGATAGTTTACTGACGATAAAGGAAACGTTTTTTGTTAGGTATCCCCTTAACATGCGCGGTAAAACGTTTTCCTTTGTATGCTGGAATTGGACTACGTAATCTCTCTCTCTCTCTCTCTCTCACACACACACAGACACACACACACACACACAATGCAGGGTCGTAGCCAAGGCGGGGGGGGGGGGGTGTTGGGGGTTCGACCCCCCCCCCTCTCGAAAAATATTTCTGGCTACGCCCCTGTTATAACGCCCGTACGCTGTGTCGGCTGTTCTATTTTCTGACGTCGTGCTTCTGTCTGTCTTCCTTACAATATATCTATACAGAGAGAAATTGTAGAGGCAGTGGCTATGCGATGCTTACGCCGTCAGTCTCAGTTACACAGAATGAAGATTCTAAGTCCTCGGCTCCTTTGTTGTCATCAGACGTTTATCTAACGCCTGTTGCGCACTCTTGTTGAATGTTGACCTGTGTTCTCTATCGTCTTTGTTGTTGTTTTACGGTGTACATGTGTTTCTGATCTACATAAGCTCGCGTGTCGTTTCATTAAACGAACAGTTGTCAGTATATCGCTTCGTGTTGTCTCTTCCTGTGTCCCGTGTGCCTTTGCGGTTACCTTTGCTAATTTTGCAGTGTGTCAATGGACTTTCGTCTATGAATGATTAATTTATACGGGTGTTTTTTTCGACTGAGATGTAAAACCTGCTGCAGGATCGTCTCTGTTTCAAAAGTGTATAGTTAACCCATGCCCCTGGCGCAAACCTGTCGTCCATTTAGATGGCCCAAAGCACCTTCTGGGGACATATAGCGTGGTTGGTGCACGGCACGAAGTCTACTCGTTTATTTCGTGCAGTGTCTGTTTTTTGCACTCTTACATATATGACAAGATGGTCCGTAATGTGCCTTGCAGTCTTCCACATAATGCGCGGCAACAGAATTTGATGGATAATAATATCTGGGGTTTTACGTCCTAAAACCACAATATGATCGTAGAGGAAGGCTCCGGAAATTTCGGCCATCTGGTGTTCTTTAATGTGCACTGACATCGCACAGTACACGGGCCTCTACCATTTCGCCTCCATTGAAATGCGACCGCCGCGACCGGGATCGAACCCACGAACTTCGGGTCAGCAGTCGAGCACCATAACCACTGCTCCACCGCGGCGGACAGCATTTGATTAACGTCGTGCCCCTGGCCGGCTCACCCCATTACCGAACTCTGCACATTTCGCCGGTACTTTCTGGGCTCGACAACGCGCAGCTGAGCATATCCGGCGCGAAACGTTAAAAGGTTACCATTTACCTGTTTTATTAGTTACAGCGCAACACAACCGTGTTTTCTTTCCACGTGCTCGCATTTCTGTCCCCTGCAGTACATCTCTCTACTTGCAAGAATACGGGGTGTGGCTTCGTAAATCGAACACTTCCGTATGCGTCTGGCTGCCGTCTAGACTTGTTTCTTTCTTTAGCATCTGGCGTGCACCGAATGCAAGCGCAAATAACACGAACTATACACAGGCAGGAGAGCTGGCTCGAGAGCCGTACAGCGCAATTTATCGCTTGTTTGTCTCCCTCTGTATCGCCCCTGTGTCGGCTGGTGTGTGGCGACCATGGCGCGACAGCGTTGTCTCGAGGCGCCCGGTGACAGCATGCACGCCGTTTCGAAGTGTGCCGGTCGGAAATAGCTGTACGCGTGGTGACAATAAGGCGACTAATAATTAGCGGCTAAATGCCTGGCAGTTTTAAACGGTACAGGACGCTCAATGCGGGCAGTTGGAAGCAGTGGCGTAAATCCAGAAGTCACAAGGGGGGACACACATCTTGCAATGGCGGTCATTTTGTTTTTACAAATAAGCTTTATCTTTAACTATATAAAAATTAAAATCGTGTTTTCAAATTAAGTTTAAAGAAAGAAACGAGCATGAGCAGCCTATAGTATAAGCGTCGGTTGCATGGTGAAATTGATTTCTAAGCATAACTCCTAGGTATGCTTTAGCATATTTCCAGCTATGTCCTTCGGCTTAAACCATGAAATAAGATTACTAGCACTTTGCTGTTATATCGCGTAAAGGTACAGTCTTCCTTTAACTTCAGCGCCATTCCCCCATCGTGTATACCTGTTGGAAATACGATTTGCCTCTGAAATCTTTCTTGTAAAGCATTTTTATGTTAACCGGTGATTTTCTTAAAATAACACGATCATAGTCAAGCGGTTGTATTTACACTTCATCGTGAATGGCTTCCAACAAATCGTCGGCATAAATAACGGAGATGATCAGGGATTCTTTGTTTACCTTGCGTTTCAAAGCGCAGCATAATAAACATTTGCGACGCGTCAGAAGTGACCCGTAGCATTTCGGAATGAACTTCCATAGGATGGCGCCGTGAAAGCTGTCAAGTCTTTGTGGCAAGATTGAGAGGCCTAGTAGTGCCTTCTGTACCGGCCATAAAACTAGTTTCACTTCTTGCGTCACGAAGGTTATTTATCGCATGCCGTTGTCTTGTGGTTGTGTATATAGGACAGACGGCGATGCATTAATGTCCGCTTAAAAGAACGTGAAGCGTCTGTTAAGTCAGGAGAAGGGGCAGATCTGCCTGCTCATTGCCGGGTGTGCGGCTATTCACCTGATCTGAAAGGTACACGAATTATTGGCAAGGGAACCACGCAATACGAAAGAGAAGTGATTGAAGCGTATCAAATCCGAAAACATGGTCCCAACAACTGCATTGTGTTCCTATGTTATCACCATCAAAGAAAGAAATTGCTTGTTTAGAAAGTTGTGGTTACTAGATGCCATTCTTCGCCTTTTTGAATTACACGTGTCTTTTGTCCGACTCATGCGCGTTCGGCTTTCCTGGGAATATTATGTGTGGCTGTTTCATGAAACTTGTTGCTACTGCCAACGTGTGTCTGTCGTCTCCTCTTGTGTACGCGTCCAAGAAGCTGGGTGACATCGTTTCTTCTAGTATGTACCAATAGGCCCAGCAACAGATTCTTGTACTCTACAGTGAAGGGTTTCAGATTTCATAGTTGGTTTTACCTCTGGTTTTACGGAGAGTGCGCTATCCCTAACTGTCAAGAAATTGAAACATAACGTTTGAAAGATTAATCTCAAGGCGGGACACATGCAAGGGGTGTCCCCCCCCCCCCCAGCCTGAACAAAAGGGGGGTCAGGACCCCCCTATGATTTACGCCACTGACTTCTTTTCAACGCTTTCGCGTTTCTGCTAGCGAACGAATGCAGCAAAATACCCCTTGAACGAACGTCAATTAAACGAAATGTTCAGTTGTACGAACTTTTTTAAGTCCGCCACCGAAGCGCCATTGAAGGTATTAGTACTGTTAGCGCGATTCAGTTCAACGGAATTCAGTGCAGAGAGCATTTCAGTTCTGCGAATATGACGCCATCTGATACCTCCCAGGTCATATTGATCACTTCAGCAAGTGCAACCGCACTTTTTGTAGCATAGTTTTACCGTGGTCGGCCTCCACAATCAGCTCCGGCAACGGCGCACCACCGGAGCAATTCGCGGAGGCTACGATTTTACGTTGACAACAGCGCTTCATTACCAGGTGATGAACTCTGGGCCCCCATTAGCTTTGAGCTGTATCGGTGCGAGATATTTTCGTAGATAGCCAGAGCCATAACCGTTTGCTGGTTATCATGAGTGCCAAACGGAAGCTGAAGTATGTGTATCATGACCACCAAGAATTTCAGCTAAGATGTACTTGAGAAACTGAAGTCCTTTGTTGCCCAACAGAGTGTTGTGCCGGATGAGGTGCATAAGAGCTTGGACACAGTAGCACTGACCGTCACCGAGTCCCAAGGGATTCCGTCCGAGGGGTAGGGCAACGTTACTAGAATATATTCTAGTAACGACTAGATTCTAGTAAGACTATATTGTAGTAACGTTGGGTGAGGGGGATGAATGCGGGCAGAGGCCAAAGCTTTCTCCCCCGTCATTCTCGGCGGGTGCAAATAAATGTTATTTCTCTCTCTCTCTCAGTTCATGACCACTGCAGTCCCATGTGCACAAGTGCAGCAAAAGATTACTGCATTCGCCACAAGACGCTCAGTAAGCATGAATCCACATGGAGCATGACAAATAAATTGGCTGAAATTTCATTTGAACATCTGATGTTTGCTTTATAATCTTGTGATTAGAAGCTTGCAACATACAGCTGTTTCAGTTCTGTGATCTTTCACTTAAGCGAACTTTTTCCTGAGGTCCCTTGAAATTTGTTCGAGTGAATTTCACTAGAATATTCTGACGAAGAAATGTAGGAGAGAATATGCTTTGCACGATGCCGGTGCTGCCGCCGGGTTACACATCGACTTGTCTCTTATCACTGTGTGATGGACAAGATTCATGCAGCTATCGCTGTCTGATATTTCATGTATGCAATTGACTCAGTCTTTGTCCCCATCTTAGCGTTAGTTTTACTCCATGTTGTTGCTTTCAGGCGAAGAGTATGCCGGATGCATTGCTTCAAGGAACACTAAGGATAAAAAAAAGCGTTTTTTTTCCCGCATAATCACGACCCTTTCGCAACACCTAAAGCCTAACTCGCCGCGAGAAAACGCGCAAAAAGAAAATGCAGGTGGCTACGCTACCTTGAAGTTCCCGCACCGACTCGCTGTGACGTCATAGATTTTGACGGCATTTACTATAGAGCCCACGTAGTTCTCATTGTGTAAAAATGAAGTACATTGTCCTCCGAGGAGGCCAGAGACTTAATGTACCAAATTTCAGGAAATTTCGCGGAGCCAACGTGGCCAAAATACGAAAAAGCACTTTGAAATCCTCAAAAGATTTCGGCGCGAAATTTAAAAATTAAACTTTGACCATTTTGTCTTCTACTAATAAAACTATGATGGTGAAATTTACGACAGTGGAGTTTTCCAAGAATAGTTTCAGTCCAAGTTGGTTCATTGTTTCACTATAGCTTCCCTTTCAGTGCTTCCAGAAGGCTGATATTTGGCTGCACTTTCTGCACCAATTCAAGGAGTGTAGCACTATTGTTATCGATTCAGCAGTCGCCTGCATCAACGTTACTAGATCTAGTAACGTTCGCCTGCACCATGCTCTTCGATTCCACTTCGTGCAAGACAAGTTTTGCGCGAGTTTACGATTCTCCTGCAAACGGAACTTTTAAAGTGCAGGTACCGCACAAGTCTTGGAAGCAGACATTGTGCACCGCTAGTTCAATGATGGTGCATGGAAATGAATTGTAGGTCCCTAGGCGACGTGCGCAGGGTCTCCATTAGGGGTGGACGAAGTTTCGCCCCCCCCCCCCCTCGAACTCTTTCTCACCCCTTCCCACTGAGGGCCTTACGATCGTTAACAGCGCGTCCGCCTGACTACTATCCGTGGCTGTCAGCGTAGCCGTCTGTGACGGCGCGGTGTTCTCACGTGTTTGGGCGGCGTCGTGCATTGTTGTTTGCTTTGTACTTTCTGAGAATACGAAGTCTTCCGAGTGTACATGCCGGGAGCTGGATCTGGGTAAAGCCTTCGCGCTGCTCAATCGGTCAAACGCCCCATTGCGTGCATATATGTCCTGAATCGTCGTATGCTGAATGCCGGCGCAACCTACGTCGCCGCATGTCGGATCGGTGTAATCAGTCGCTTTCTGCGCATCGCAATCTTGCTAGCCGATCGGGATCGTAGGCCGTCTTCTGCACCGTGTGAATGAAATCAACCTACTCGCGTGCTACTCGTACACGAAGGACTGTCTCGCATGGGTGTACAGGGGGAATTTATCGCGATTGCTACAGTTTGCCATAACAATAGCGACGCGATTATAGGGGAAGGGGGGGGGGGAGCAAAAAAAAAAAAAAAAAGAGAGAACACGTGCAACATTGGCATGTTGGAAAGCACAGTCAGCAGCTTGGAGGGCCCTCATGATGACGTCACGAAGATTCCACTAATCATAGGCGACAAGGTTCGTGGTGTTTCCAGTCTCTCCTGGTGCGCATTTTTGACAAAATAGTCATTTTCTCTAGTTTAAGCCAATTTTCCGCATGCTTTCCGAACCTTCTGGGCGAAAAAATTATAAAGTAACACCACAACCTGGTTACCACCACAATCCTGTGATCCCCCCACTATGGCATGCCTTACACCTTACAGAGTGGGCGTATTTAGCACGTCATGACCTTGAGAACTCATTTAGCACGTCATGACCTTTTGTCTTCGAACACACGGCTTATGCCTTCAGAGTGATCACGAGTGCGCGCTCGGGCACGTGGCGGCATCACGCAGCGACCGCAGTAACTATGCAGCTCGCGATGCTCAAATCAGCTAATGGCCGTGGACCTTGAGTTTATGGCGTGGCCATTTGGGTTTAGGGCATCATTTGTAGAGGGAACAGGAAACGATTTCTAGCTGACCTTGAGAATTAATTGCAACTTCCAGGCCACACACGTGCTGCGCTAACATTCGGCTCACATGTTCTCGGAAGCCTCGACTACCGATTGGCAGCGTTTTCTGACCATGCTGTAAAAGTGTTGCAGGGCCCCTTTAATTGTAACGCGCGCGCGCGCGCGCGCGCGCGCGCACACACACACACACACACACACACACACACACACACACACACACACACACACACACACACACACACACACACACACACACACACAAAAAAAAATTGAATTAATGTGATGATGCTGCTTGTCCTATCTGTCATCAACAATTTCCATTTTAGTGCTTCGATACTAAAAGTGAGCACACACAGCTCACATTTGGAAGGCTGCCGTAGTGATGCTTCCCACTTGTTTTATTTCGTATCAGTGGTTTGACCGCCTGTGTGTTGTCACTCTAAGCGTGAATGCGAGATGGTGGTTTTCTTTAGCTTTTGCTTTGTTCCCTTTGGGCAGTTTAGAAGACACATGAAAACAGGTCTTCATGCATTCGGCTACATGCTGTTGCTACTGCATGCATTGTGCAAAACCCACTATGCGAGGAGGAATAGGAAAGCTGTAAATAGTTATAAAGCAAAAATTCACAGACGATTACGATACTGCCTAATGCAAATTCTGAGCGCAGCTTCGTGTTGGGTCAAGGCCAATTGTGTTTAAAGCTTTGGCTTTCTGGAAGGTGTCGACTACACCATAAATCACAATTTTTTTGTGAAGTAGGACAGCACCCACTACGCCAATATCCGTCTTTCCGCAAGTAAGCGAGGTACCCGCTACATATCTGTAAGGTATTATGTGCACTTTGTTGATGCTGCATGTGGCTGATGACGATGAAGAATTATGAGTGAGCACTTTGCAGTGGGTGGGAAGCATTAAACCACACACTTGTTGCACAATTAGCATTGCGTGATGGCTGGTTGTTATTTCACTCTTCTGCCACGCTATATTACATAGCATAATGCAATTCCTTGTCTGACATGACGCCTGTATAGGGTCTTTTTGCAATCGAATTTCAAGCACCAGCGTGGCTTTGTTGTAGAATACTCGACTGCCAAGGATAGGACCCGGGTTCAAATCCCATTCCATGCTGGGTATTTTTCTGTCATTTTATTTTTTCATGTCTATTGGTTACGCCACCGACGGTCAATGCAGGAATGGGCGCTTAGGAGCTGTGCTCTAAAAAGAATTATGTCTTATATGTGTTTGATTTGGATTACTGATGTGCGATCATTTCTACCATGAGAGGGGTACATGCCAGCATTTTGGTGGAGTGTATCAACAGTACGGCAAAGAAATAAGGATATTTTTACACATAGAAATGAAGCTTGCTGCTCTTGATGGCAGGCATAAATGGGTGTTGGTGTAATTGGAGAACATTTAATGCAGTCTTTCGCTTAATTGTGCCATAGTACTAATCTGCTATTGTAACCACATGCAGGATGACAGCCCAGTGTTCAGTGGCAGTCGATTCGAGGAGGCCAGCTGCCGGCCTGGGGGTGCGATCAAGCTGTCATGGCTGGAAACACCACAACTGGACAGTGAGGTGGCTGAACTCACTACGCTCATGGAGGATTCGCAACTCTCAGGAAATGCTGACAAAGAAAGGCACCGACTTCGGCTCGAGCTGCATCGCTGTCGGCGTCAACTGCAGGTTGCCTTGCAGAATTTCGAGGAGGAGCGCCAGCGATGGCAGGAAGAGCGCATACGGGCTGCTCAGTACCAACGTCAACTGGAGGCCGACTACTGGCAGCTCTTCAGCCACAACCAGGAGCTGTTACGCGCCGTGTCACGCACCAGCCTGCCACTTGAGCTGTTTGATGGCTGGTACCACTCAGAATCCAGTTGCTGAAAACTAACCACACCCATCTGTGATATCTTCAGTCCGGTGCGCCTCTTCCTCCTAGAGAAGGGGCTTGTCTCCAGGGTTGGCATGATTGGCTCAGCGTTTCAGAATTGGAAACTTCCATTGGCATTGTTTTGTGCAGATTTCACTTGTTCAATTGAAGGTGACTAGCCCTCGCACTAATTTTGCAGCACTTGTATCTTTAAAAATATGGAAAGTCTATGAATTATAATGGCCTTTCTAAGCTGAAATTTCTATGTTCACAATTTGTTTATGCGCATAATTATGACATTCCTCGCACATATCTACAAAACAATGAAGTGGATATTCTCTCAGTGAAAAAGTTTTACTCCTAGGCAGTGACAGAATATATCTCATACATGCACCCAGTCTTGAATGTGCTGCAATTTGATAAAGACCATTCATACATTGCAGCACCATAGTGTGGAAGAACATTAGAACCTACATGCAAAAGTGCTGCAAATATAGTCAGCTTGAGTTTTCTCAAAGCATATATGGGCGAGCGGCAGCAACAAGAAAGATCTCAGTTACCCTAAGCAGAAAGCACACGAATGTAAAGTGTGCATCACAAAATATCTCCATGAATGCACGTTTCCGGCTCTGTGGCGATGAGCAGATGAATTGTGCATATTGTGCATATCTCTGCACCTTACCCCAAATTATTGAGCTTTCACAGTCTAGCCTGATCCATTTACACAGCAGCTTGTGGATTTAGCTATGGCGAGCATTGATGATTTGTGGCGACTCATTAAATTGTCAGTGTAACGTTGCTGCTACAGCATTTATAAGTAGGTTGCACTGCAGTGTGTTCTCCAAATCAAACCTCCCCTTTGCCAAGCCTGCACTAAAATGAGCCTAGTAACAATGACCCACCTTGTTATCATTTGAAAGTGGTTCTAAAGCAAGTGAATATTCTAACAAAGCCCACTTACCAAACAGTAATATATCATTATGTCCAGCGAGGTTGGTCATGAAATGAGGGTGGTCGTAGTAATTGGGCTTCTGTGTATATGGGCGTGTCTTGGTGTGCCCATTTGCACATTGCATAGTGTTTGAAAGAAAAGCACTCTGCAAAGAGGCCCCCCCTTTTTTTTTGTTTTCTTATGTGCAATTTCATTTATATTTTCCCCAGCAATGCTACAGGTATAGCAAGCTGTGTATATAGTTATATGGCTTTGTTGCCAGCCAGATATGTATGTCTTGCCAAAGGTTGCATCCACCTCCTGAACATGCGTTGTTACTTTGTTTAAAGAATGGTAGATTGACCATAGAAAGCTTCTATGGGTGTTGTTCCAGTGTGTTTGTACTATGTGGGCATTTGTATGAGATGTGTTAGTTCCTGTGTGCTTGCTTGGTCAGCTGCATTTTTGCCCAGTTTTCCCAGTATTTTTCTTTTTGGGCCCAGACATATTTTGGCTGCAAACTCACTGCCACTTTAATATTGCCCATGTGAAAGGTGCATGGGAGAGCTGCATGTATTTAGCCTTGCATTTAAATAATCAATGGTAGCTGTTCATGTGCCAACAAGCATTGAGAATGTGTATTTTGATGACGTGTGTGTGTGCGTGCGTGCGTGTGCACCTTACAAGGTGTGATATCAGTGCAAGCAGGCAAGTAGCCGACAGTGCCCATGTGGCCACATCAGAGAGCCTGAGTGGTTTGCATGCTGAAAGGGCAATGTTCTCCTTCCCTCATTTTCACCATCGCTGCCCTGGCAGTTGTGATGTGGCTACCCTATTCAAGGATAGCACATCACTGTGATGTAGTCAGTAGCACTGCACACAAATTTCATGTTGTATTCCATATGTCAAGATGTTATGTAGTGTGCTGCTGAGCTTCTTGCCAACATTTATAGAGAGAAACAAACTTGTGGCAGGACATTCTCTGTAAACAAGAATGTATTTCTCATTACTGTATAGTCTTTCAGAGTCAATGATTTCTGTTATCATTCAGGAAAAAACCTTGACTGTGCACAACCTTCTGAATTCATATTGCTAGGAGTGGATGGGCAATATTATTATTATTGGTGGCTTATGTTTGTACAAAACAAGAGCCCTGTGGGTAATTTTTTTTGGTAGCAGAACTCCAATTATGTCAAGACAACATTATAGTAAAGTATTGTACAGAAAAAGAAAGTTCAGCACCTTGGCATCGGATCGGTTCGCATGCCAATTAAATGAGGGATGCAAAGGAGGACTGAATTCAAAAGGTAGTGCCATGGCAATGGCTTTCTTAAATGTCGGAACAGTGTTTTTTGCTTTCAAGTAGCACAATCACTATTCTACCATAATACACATACAAAAAAACTTAAAAAAAAAGATGTCTGCAAAGCATTCATAAATATGACACTGTGTGTATGACATTCAATGGAAAGTACCTGCTGCTTAATAAAGTTGCATATCATGTTTTGTCACTGTGAATAGCCTTGTTCATTTTTTGTGCTGGAAAAGCCATCAGGTCAAGTCACATTGTTTAAAGTTGGATTTATTTATTTATTTTTTTTTTAATTTTTGTACAAGGAAATCGGGGTTTCGTTTTTATTAAGTAACCCGAGTAACATGAAGCTTCACATGCAGTGTAAATTCACAGCCAGCTTGAAGCTTGTGCAAAGTAACAACACAACATGTTGCTCCTGTGCAGCTGCATAACAGTCCATCATGAAACTGACTAGAGTGCACATCACTGCTCTGAGTTATGAAAACACGGGAACCATTCTGTGCAAGACAGAAGGCAGGGAAGAAAAGAGAAATGGTCGTAGTCATGTATGGGGCTCACAGCAGTCGTGGAATGCCTGGGAATGTCAATGTGTTCTTATCAGAAATCTGCAAGTCTGCTTAACAGCTGACTGTGCATAAGACAGCCAAAAAAGATCAAAACCTGCCTCCTCAAGCAAGACTATTTACAGCACCAGGTTCGGCTTTCAGCTGCTCAGTTTTATTCCTGTAAATAAACAAATGGAAGAAAGCCGTGTGTTGTAGGTAAGGTAGCCAGAAACAGTTTTATGGCCATCAAATCACACCCAATTAGAAAGCTAAACTTTATGCACTATATTCAAGCAAATGCTGCTAGTACCTGCTTAAGGGGGTATGGTAGGGTAAACAGGCCATCTTAGTTTAAGCTTCATATCTCAAGAACTGTTGCATATACTTTGAAATTTTTCGTGATTAATAAAGAAAGCTTTTGGCCTTCACTCTGTATAATTTTTAGCCCATAGCTTTTTGTATATGACTTTTTGTATATAATTTTTTTTGTACATGAGCACCAAATTTTAGACTGGGTTGTAAAATTAAATGTACCTTTTCTCAAAAACAAATAAAGCAGTATGACCACGAAATTTTGCATGCTAATTCCACATGGTAGTGGTATTAACCCCTAGCTAAAAAACGGATTGCTATATTTATCTCACAAGAAAAAAAGAATCTTGACCTCACCACCTGTCGTGTCGTAAGAGAATTTTCAATCAACCTTTTTTTTTCTTAATCATATCTTACACAGTTTTTCAAAGTTTTAGGTTCACGCTATTTGGAAGGGATTTAAGTATAATCTCAGAAAATTTCAGCGCAATTGGTCGGATAGTTTTCCAGAAAAGGTACATTAAGTTTGGACAACTTAAAAAAAAAAGTGATCGTGAGAAAAATGCACTTTTACTTAAAGCATGTGCGGAAAGTTCCCAGCACAAAGCAATGACTACGCTACAAAAAGCATTCCTAGACAGAAAATTTGCAATCAAGACTTATGAAAATGGCAGGAAATGAATACATTTAACCGATCTAGCCATATTTATTATACAAAGGTACATACACACAGAAACAATGATGCAAAACATGTCAACAAACCTCGCAACCGTCGGGAAGCGCGGCTTTTGGCGGCATTTTTAAATGGCTTCAAGCGCTCCTACGCGCTTGCCAATGCACAATTATGCTCCAGAGCGTGTATTTTTTATTAATGAAATGAAAAAAAAAAAATATCACTTTTTTGGTCGATTTACCCTACCATGAGAGAACTAAATGACAGAACTAAGTATAGATGCCTGGCCATTTATCAGCCTCCCAATGTGAAAACATACCAATGATCGTAAACACTCATGAGGGGCCCACATTTAAACACACACATATGAGATTGACTGAAGCCATTTCGGCGCAGCTACTAGAGCAGCTAAAACATCATTTTGGAGCAGCATAACAACCCTTTGGAGCAGTTACCTGTCACACATTTTCGAACGCAAATATTTGAGTCTCCAAGCTGGACCAGATGAACATGTATAATGAAATCGCTTTATGCACACAAGCATGGTTGTTATGCACACATGCATGGATGCATGGAAATAATGGTGGTAATGTAAATATGGATATGTAGTGCCTGCCGTCCTTTTCCTCTGAAAAACTGCGAAAAACGCTTGGCGCAAGTTACGAGATTTTTACCGAAATGTAGCAAGTTCGACCTCTTGGCGCAGCTATCACATCACTGCACAAGTGATGCAGAACTATCGATGGTACTATCGATACTATCGATAGCTGAGTCACTATCGAACTATCGATGGTAAAAGATACTATCGATAGCGCTATCGATAGTAAGTACTATCGATAGTTAAAGATCAACAGCGCGAACTCAACGCAGAATAAACTTGGTTTCCCGCATGCGTGGTACATAGTGAAGCCAGATGAGCAGGCTGAAGGGCAAGAAAGTTGACATGCTTGTGTTCTTCACCAGAGTGCTTCGCTGACACATGATCATAAAGTCAAACTGTTCAGCTGTAGTGGAAACGAAGCTGTTGCATGGGTTGAACTGCGCGGCTTCAGTTTTATATTGCATTTTATGATTTCAAAGTAAAAAAAATGATCAAGAACAAAGTTTGGCAATTGTAAGATGTAACTGGTTGCTTTTAAATACAAATTTATTGATGGACATATGCCACCATTTTCACTGTGCAAATAATATCTCTCGCCAAAAATTTGCCCATAAATAAGGCCAAGCTGATAGCAGGCTATCGCGAATATTTTGGCAATTTGGCCAGCCAGCAACAGCATCGTTATTCGCACCACTATGCATAGTTTGTCATGTGGTTGTGACGGTGAAGAATGCTGCAGCAAGACTGGGAAATACGAAGCTCTTTATTTGGTCAAACTTGTGCCCAGAAAATTAAAACTCCGAATACAAGCGATACACGCAGCACTCTGATAGTGGCGAAAACAGTCGCCGGCCGTCGAGTAACCTGATAATCGGTAGAACGCTTCGTCTTTTATACATCAGTCATCAAACCTTCCAGCCTTATTGCTGGTGCTCGCGTAAGCTCTCGAATAATTTTGAATATTCGCGTCCGGCGCGTAATCTTAAGATGTCCAACAATCGCGAAGCTTCTCAAACATTGCGGCGCGGTCTTCGTCAAACGCTGCTGACTGTGGGTGAAACCCGAATACATCAAAACAAAGAAATAAACACGCGTGGCAGTAATATCGCTAGCAATATTACCGATGGTACTACCGATTCGACTATCGATGGTTTATAGATAGTTCTACTATCGATAGTCAATTTATCGATAGTTCTGCATCACTACACTGCACACAAAAGCAGGGGCAGCCACTGTCGCAGTGCTAATGCCTGTAACACTGAGCAGAACGTGCAGTGCTGGTCTAGTGGCTGAATTTCCTTTTTTTTTCTTAAATTTACCTTTAATTCAAAATAAAATTCCAAGCTTCAGTTAAACCTATTGCTTGTCTTTTGCATAAATGACAGTTAGTTTCTTGCTTCTGATTTCTGCAGTTCTAAGCTTTTTAAACAGTACTGAAGATACAGTGTGAAAAAGCACGGCCACGAAAAGCAAACACACAGGACAAGCGCAGACTTCCTATTGACATGAAAGCGTACAGTTACAAAAAAGAACAGGAAAGAAAAAGCGCTGACACGAAAGCAGCAAAAACAGCATTAACAGTCACAGTGGCCTACTGCGCAAAGCCCCACATTACAAGAAACAGAGCTCCCTGTTGCATTTCATGTCAATAAAATTCAGTTGGAAATCAGCGCTTGTCCTGTGTGTTTGCTTTTCGTGGCCATGCTTTCTTGCACTGCTTATTTTCAGTACGTATGAATAACCAACTAGCCCAGTCAGCTACTTTAATAAGTTTTGAAACAGGTTGACAAAGTTTTCTTTTTACTGACTAAAATGCACAAGAACACAAAATTCAAGTTTAAAAGTGATGCTGTGCTCACCTGAAAATTTGTTAGAACACCTGTTTCCTTTTTCTTAAGGTGGCTGTGGTAGCTGCTTCAGCAGCTCTGCATATGGCGTATCTGGACTGGCAACACCTTTAATGATGTTGTAGAACTGCGTTTTGTGGTGCTCATTCACAAGCTGTAAAAGACATGACATGTCAGCTTAACCACTGATTACAGCAAGAGGGCCAGCCTGAACTTGCCTGTCGTTGGAAGTCCAAAGCAGAAATATAGAAGAGCTCTTTGTCATGATCTTCAAACATGCCCATTCTGCCCTGAATCAATGGGAATCTGATCACAATGGTCAGGAAAAAATTTATTGGCTAGTCAAAATCAATTTAATTTCACTAGTGGCACTGCTAATGCCATTTAATGAGTGCTGGAGGCCCGCAAATGCCACCACTACACTCAGGGCTGAAGTGCAGTTCATTTCACCTACACCCATAAAGTTTCCTATTATATTAACTAGAGGGGAATGTGGCACCATCATCTATTCGGGTTTCCCAACGGCAGCGCAGCTGTGTTGCCATGGGAAAGCAGTATACGTGTGTGCGAGGCTTGTGTTGGCTAACGTTGGGTGAGGGCTGGCCTAAAAAGTGGATAAAGCTGCACAAATAAAGCTACGTTAAAGGGCCCTGCTATGCTTTCTCAGCATAAACGCTGCCAATCGGTAGTCGAGGCTACTAAGAACATGTGAGCCAAACATTGTAGCGCAGCATGCGGCCTGGAATTTACAATTAATTCTCAGTCAGTTAGAAATCACTCACTTTTCTCTCAACAAATGATGCCATAAACCCAAATGACTGTGCCATAAACACAAAGTCCACTCCCATTGGCTGATCTGAGTATCGTGAGCTACATAGTTAGCGTGGCTGCCGGAGGATACCGCAATATACCCACGCGCTCGCTCGCTATCAAGCCGAAAGTAGGCTGCGCTTTTCAAGAAAAAGAAAAGAAGGGGCTCAAGGTCATGACGTGCGCTGACAAACGGACGTAGCTTCTTGCCCCCCCTCCCCTGCGTAGCTTGCAGCGCACTCACTGGTACGAAAGGAGAGAGAAAGCGCTCAAAATGTGCAACGAATCCCTGAACTCCGCTTGTACTTGACAGATTCTAAAAATTTTTGTGGCGGTCGATTTGTGAGGCACGCCCCGCCACGGTGGTCTAGTGGTTATGGCGCTCGACTGCTGATGCGAAGGTCGCGGGATCGAATCCCGGCCGCGGCGGCTGCATTTTCGATGGAGGCGAAAATGTCTGAGGCCCGTGTACTTAGATTTAGGTGCACGTTAAAGAACCCCAGGTGGTCGAAATTTCCGGAGCCCTCCACTACGGCGTCTCTCATACTCATATGGTGGTTTTTGGACGTTAAACCCCAGATAATATTATTATTATTATTATTATTATTATTATTAGATTTGTGAGGCAAAAAGCTCTAATGAAGCCATTTGATGATTACTTGGAAAAGTGTTGCAGCACCAGGCCCTTTTAAGGCCAGACCTTCATAAACAGATCTCATTCACCTGTATTACATTTTACAATAAAAGTTTACAGACTTGCATGGCATAACCAAGTGGTGAAAAGAAGAAACAGACCCCGAGAAACTGTTGCAGAGTGAGTGCTCATGTTGTCTGTCCTCCAAACTTAGTGGCTGGTCAGTACTTTTTACGCTTCATAAAATTGTACTTGAAGACAGAAATTCTTAAATATAAATAAAACTTGTTTTTGTGTAACACTAAGAAAAAACATGGCTGATCCCTCCGTCATAGGAATCGGTATAACACGAAAGTGAAACGTGTCTTCACAGAAGTAGTGCTTATTGTGTAGTGATATATGAGAGCTTGTACAACGTCTATTCGTGTTTGGCCGCTATACCACCGTTTGACGTGGATGCACCCATATTGACAGCATGTCTCTATCGCGACGACTAACGCCCATGATCATGATTAAACCGTTGTGGTAGCTGACGGTGTGAACATATATTTGGACACAGCGAATCGTGAATCCCGCTTAAGGATGATATCAACAAGCTCATAATCAACACTGGTACCCGGTATGCACTTCTTCAAAGCGTCGTCAATTAAGGAGAGAAACGGCACGGTGTGCACTTTCTAGTAATGGGTAGCCGACGCCTGTGCTCATGCATACATAACACACACTGCGCTTCAGCAACACGGGAGGTAGATGTTCGTAGCCTGAGCCGCAAACGCGTGCGACCCGCTGGCCTCTGTCTCGCAGGCGCTGCTCTCGCTCCACCAAGGCACGACATTCGCCCGTCGAAATCGCGTCCTTTCTGCAACGCATATTGCAGCAGTTTTGTTAGTCGGTGCTCTCGCAATTGAAGCAGTCGGCGGCGGAGAAATCCCGTTGGTGTACGTGGAAGCTGTACTACTCCGATGAGCCGACGCACGCTAACACGAAGCCAAAGGCAAAGAACGTAACTGCGTCAAGGGTGCCTCGGCGACGCCAGCGCGGCCAGTCTACCTCTCTGGTATCGAGACGCTTTAACCACGACCTCCGATATCGCTTGCAATCTCGGAGTAAGCGCTAGTAAGTGTCGATCGTGACACGGCCGGGCTAGACGAGCGCGCGCGCGCGGTCTAGCCCGGCCGTGATCGTGAAGCATTATTTCTTTTTACATCTCACAGACGGCGGCACCACCCCGCTCCGCCCGCCGCGAAAGAGAATGTGTGAAAGATATAAGGCGCGTTCGCGCCGTGTCTACCATCTTTCGCGTTAGCTTAGTCGGTAGCGCGTCGGGCGCTTGCCGTCGCGGCCGCAACGTCGTGGGTTCGATTCCCAACGGGGTATCTTTTTCTTGGTTTTTTTCTTTCTCACCCGTTGGCGTCCATTTTATCAACGTCATATCCGTGACGGATGTACTTGGTGGACCCCGGCATAAAACACTTTCGTGTTAAAAAAAAAAGCCTTATTACGTGCTGCTTTAGTACAAAACGAACCGTCGTGACGGACGGAACACTGCCAGCCAGATGTGTTTCGAGCTGCCCAGGCCCTCTGAGAATGATGCCAATCTGATATACCCCAGAATTCCCATCCATACAACATCTTCATCTACACCTACAGTTTCACAGTCAGTGATGCAAGTTCAGCAACAGTAAGTGCAAATTTGACTTTCCAAAGACATTATGCCTGCAGTGGTGCACCAACCAGTTCAAAAAAAGAAAAGGAAGGGGCACAATCCCCTGACTTCCTTCACATATTATATACAGGACGTTTTTTTAGACAATACAGATTTTTAATAAAAATTCTATGACAGTGAGGTTCCTGTTGTTTTCGCACATGAACTCTATGTCGAAGCAGAAATACTTTTCCGCAGCAAAAATGATGTTGACACAACTAATTAACAAGAACTCATTAATTAACTTTTTAATTATTGACTTGAGGGCAGGTATTCATATTATAATGTTGTAGTGCGTGCCAATTTATGGCATTCCTATTTTTTTAGGAATCGCGAAAGTTGCACGTAGTTCGAGATATTCATCATCGAATTTCAAGGGTGAAATCGAAACTGATCGTGCCTGGCATGCACAAAGCGCGGCTGAACACCGGAATGACACGTGACAGGGAAGTGATGAAATTTGAATGAAGGTGTGCCAAAGCAGAATATGGTCACAAGAATCGGCAAGAATTCTGACATACAATAGTAGAGAGCTTAATGTTTGCGTGTGATGGGCGGTGCCTATCTGTTTCTTTCTTAAACTATAAAGAGGTGTGAGTAACTATTTCGCGTGTCTGCAAGAAGAAGCGCCGCAGTGGCTGCCCCCGAGTTTTATGGCTCCCAGACAAAAGAAAGGATGATACTGCGGTTTTCTTGTGCACAGTTCGAAAGAAACAGATAAGCGCAAAACACTACGCGCAAAAGTAAGGTGACGCGCGGGCACAAGTGATATGACTTTTCACGAAAACATACGGCCGTGGTGTGCTGTCATTCAAAGTTTACCACTCCCATGTGACAGGTAGTTCTGGTCTGATGTAGCAGAACGGTCGCGCTTCGCGCGCCAGGCGCGATCAGTTTCGATTTCGCCCATGCAATTCGATGACGAATATCTCAAGCTACGTGCCACTTTTGCGATTTCTAAAAAATAGGGATGCCATAAATTAGCACGCACTAAGACGTTGTAATATAAACACCTGCCCTCAAGTCAATAGTTAAAGAGTTAATTAACAAGTTTTTGTTAATTAGTCGCAACAGTGTCATTTTAACTGCGGCAAAGTATTTCCGCCTCAACGCAGAGTTCATGTGCGAAAACGGCAGGAGCCTTACTGTCATAGGATTTTTATAAAAAATCTGTATATTCTAAAAAAAAAAACACCCTGTATATCTCCGCTATGAATTTTATATGCAACAATGTTGCCAAAGACCAACGAAAAAGCTGCTTGAGAGGAAGGACTTGGCCATGCTATACACATACAATGACATTGTAGGAAGAGGAGGGGGAAAGACAAAGTACTACAGTGAAGCAAGCAAGTGGGTGCGAGCACAATGATGAATGTTGAAACGTTAAAAAACGAGTGGGTTTAGTTTTGTTGGGGAAGACAAGGGGAGGGGTGTGGGTGCTGCTGATTCTTCAAGTGGTGCAAAAAATAGAAATCTTCACGTGTAAACCGTAGTTGTGAATCTCAGTGGCATATTATTCCAAGAAAACAGATTAAGATGAGATACTGTTCTGAGAGTTGAAGATCAAGCAATAAGGCAATTAGAAAAAAAGAAGCAGCAACTGAATGTATTTGAACTCGTTGCTTTCGTGCACTACTACACTCAATCTGTTTGGCGGCTCGGCGACAATGGCAGTGCACTGCTTCACACGAGGCCATAGGTTTGACTCAGGGGCGTAGCCAAGGGGGGGTTGGGAGGGTTGAAACCCCCCCCGAAATTTTTCAGTTTTGCTTGCGTATATATACACGCACACATACAAACACACGCACGAACTTACATAAAGTATGGTTGAACCCCCCCCCGAAAAAAATTTCTGGCTACGCCCCTGGTTTGACTCCTGGCCGCACCAGCTGCATTTCTAGAAAGACAGAAAGCGAAATGCGCTTTTACCGTGCCTTGGGTGTGCAGTTTGAAAACCAGTGGCCAAAATTGATCAGGCTCGAGCCTCCCGCTACAGCTCCCCTTGTAGTCACCTTTGCAGGTTTAGGAAGTTAGACCCGCAATATACTATTATAACCGAACACTTTTTTAAACAACTCAAATAAATATCCATAAAGCACAGCTATATTTTAAAACATATGGCTACAGGATAACTGAATACCAAAGTGTTGTACTTTTCTATTCAGACATGTAACATTGTAAAAGGAACACAATATAAAACTTCAATACACATAACTCTGAATCTTCAACAGACTGCATATTGCAAACAGTTTGCATATAAGATAGGTTCACAAGTGTGAGCATGTGTCGTACTGACTCAATGATTTCCATTTTAAGCAATATATGAAATCTTATTTCATGCTTGCCTTCGTTTAAGCTGCGTACAATTCAAACTGTTTCATTATCTGAAAGAAAAGGCTACATTGTGCTGCGAATGGATCAGGTTAAAAATAACTGCACCAAATATTTTGTAGAAACATATAAAATGTACAGAGACGGCCGCAAAAAGCTGAACCTAGATGTACACTTTTTTCCCGACAATGTCCCCGTGACGATGCGAATAGCAAAATTTTGGGTGCGAAGCGAATTCGAATATTGAAGTGTGAGTGCGAATCGAATCGAATATTTTTCGAATATTTCTCGAATATTTCTAGAATATTTTTCGAATACTTCGAAGCGAAATTGCAGAAAAAAAGTTAGAGAGGATTCCTAAGCATATTCTTATGAGCTAGCAACATGAGGGTGTTTCTTTTCGCTAGGTTGATGAAGCACTGGCGGGGTGGTGTTTCATAGTTGTCTTATCAAGAATGAGGCAATGTAGAGGCCGAATTCTATTTATGTATATGATTTGGTGCAACCAAAGTGTTGCCGACAACACTTTACACGTGATAGGCAAAGATGCCATTTCCTCAGCCTCTCCTCCTCTTTCAACTTCTGTGGAAGCCCAACTGATATGGCGGACTAGAGTGTGCTCCCTTCAAGTCCGGGGTTCCAAATCTGCCTCGTAGACGTTGATACATAGGAACATCTGAAATTTCGGATGCTAAAAAGCTTCGGAGTCCGATTTTTCGAACTTCCTGCCCAAGTTTCAGGTCCTAAACAGCATTTATTGAGCCCCCACCTCTGCCACATCTTTCATCTCCATGTTGGAACCAGCGTTGTCTTGAGTTAATACATTTGCGACCGTAGTGGAGCTTGAAAGGCAGCTTTGCCGCAATACCGGGGTGTGATGAGGTGAAGCATTTGAAAATCTCGGGACCACTTTCAATCGGACGTTGTCTCTTGGCCATGTTCGACCGTAAGGGAGCTTGAAAGGAAGCTTTGCCGCAATACCGGGGTGTGATGAGGTGAAGCATATTGAAAATCTAGGGACCACTTCCAATCGGACGTTGACTGTCTCTTGGCAAAGTCGTAACGGAGCTTGAAAGGCAGCTTTGCCGCAATACGAGAGTGTAATGTGGTGAAGCATATTGAAAATCTGAAGGGGTCACTTTCAATCGGACGTTGACTGTATTTGTTTTTGGGAAGTTCGAATAGTTCAAATAGTAAAATTCCAGTGCGAATCGAATCGAATAGCAAACACTATTCGAAAAATATTCGAAATTTCGAATATTCGCACACCCCTAGTGAAAATATTTGCTTGCACTCACTGCAAATTAAAGGGTGTGCATGCCCAGCAAAAATGAATACATGTGACAAACCATTCTTGTAAGTTAACGTGTGCAGTCCATCGTGTGTACTGAAAACCCTGCTTGCACACCACAGCAAAATGGGAGAGGACCGCTACTGTACACTATGTTGTAAATTTGTTGCTGCAGGTGGTGTCTGCGACTGGCACCACAGCACCGTGCACTTATTCAAAAGTATACTGTAACAAAAACTCGTGTAAACCAGGGGCATGGGCCGTCTTTATACTTACACAGAAATCCTTGAACAGTGAAAAAACATCATCGAAGGATACAAAGCACGGAGCCAGACTGTTACTGTTACTGCAACAAAGCAGCAGCTGAGGCTCCATATGGCCATTGCCAATGGTGAACGCTGAGTGAAGTTCGATAGTGAAAGGAGAACCCAGTCTTGCATTAGCTCTTCATGGTTGCCTTCGTGAAGTCCTTCACACACCTAAGAATGCAGAACTGATTTAGGCACCTCTGTAGTACAAAATGGAATGCTATAACAACTGGTTTCTTCATGTAATACACTGAACCAGCCACTACAGCTCATTATTGCTACAGTGCACTGTTGTATATTCAGAATGTGAGTAGCAATGAAAAAATAAAAAAAGAATTTGTTTGTTTTTGGAGTAAGCAAACCTACTTTAAGACAAAGCAAGCCATCAGAAATTTCATTTATGCATTATGCATTTATGAACAAGCCGTAACCAAGTATAAAAATGGAGAGTAGCTACTCCAACAGTACACTAAGCATTAGTACTGCCCGTCCGAAAGCAAGTTGCAGAGGACAATTAAGTGCCACGCTCAAGGAATAAAACTACGATTACTCAGCAATAAAAAACTGACAAAGACATGAGATGCATGCCAACACTAAATGAAAGATGAACACACTATGAAGTGTGCAACTGACCTTGAAAAGGACTGCAGCTAGAAACTGTGGATAAGGCTGTTGGTTGGACAGGAACTCTCCAATGACTTTGTTAAGAATGTCTTGGGCTGGAAAAAACTCGCCCAGGAATCCAGGCAGAATCTGGCTGATCAAATCTGCCTCGAAAGGGTAGCCTCTTTTGATCCTACACAGAAAAGTTGATGCAAGAGAAGACAGGGCAAGTTCACACGAAAACCGTGGCTCACAAGTGTACCATCACAAAATTTTTGTACTCGTACCTATGTACTGTTATCTATATATGTATAATGAAAACACAGACAGGAAATGCATATCTTTTATGCAGGAATACTTCCTTGATATGCAACTTGCAAGTACCATTTTGGTGATCAAGTACGAGTCGAACATATTCACAGTTTTTCTATAAATCCCCCCCGAGAGTGAAATGTGCCAGAGCTCACCGGATCATGTGCTTACACACTAAACAGGGCAACAGTGTCCATTTTTCTGTTGAAATGTCACATGATGACCAAGCAAAGCATAATAGTGAGCCAATCTTCTGCTCACACCTTAAAAAGTTTTCATTTTATTAACCACAGAGGTCTCATAGGATAGATGCTGTAAAATAAACCTGTGCTTTTGTAAACACTTTCAATTTGATAGCATATGGGGTCATTCCACGCGAAACGTCCCAGACATTGCGCTCGACCCTCTCCAATTGTATTGTAAAAAATTGTGGACGTTAATATCAGTGCACTATTTGCCCTCGGAAAGTACTTCTTGGTAAAAAAAAATTTTCTTGTCTGTTACAGTGATTTGAATTTTGCCGTAGTGGGTGAAACATAGGTTGCGAAAAAATACTCTAAAAATACAATACTTTACGGAACGCCTTAAATATCTGCTGTTTACTTGAAAAGGAATGCCACTATCTTATTATCACCCATTGACGACCACTACTTTGTCCCAAGATGTGCTTTGTGGTGAAGCAATGCTGCAATTCTGCGCCCACTTTCATTATTTTTAAAAAATTCTACGAATATTAGACAAAATAGGACTATATCACATGGCTGGATAGTTGGCAGTAAGCGTGTCAAAAAAGTATTGAAGTCGATGACCGAGTAGTTTCGAAGTGGAAGGGGCGCAAATATTGAAAAATGTGTGAAATGCTCCACGTTCAGACACATGTAGAGTGGTGATGCAGTCCAAGTAAAAATGCACGCTTGGTCTCGTTGGGAAGAGTAAACAAAGGACATTTATTTGTGAAAGTTTCATCGGAGTGTTTTTTGTTTTGGGCGAGAAACAAAAATTTATGTTGAGCGTTCGCGGCGTGCCTGGGCGCGGGCCCGTAAGTCTGCTTCACTGCGCCGCCACTGTTCCTAGGGGCAACAGAAGTATGCAGCGCCCACGCGGGTGGCACGATCGTGTGCTGCTGTGAGTTTTCACGTTGCTGAAAACTTGCAAACAGTGTATATGGCTGGCAGAATGTTTCGGAAGGGCACTAAAGGCTGCCGGTTAGTACACTCTAAGAAAAAGAAGAGTATGCGTGACTCTTTTCGGAGAGTTCTGACTTGCCACGTATAGGACTCTCTTTAAATAGTCACGGTGACTCTCTTGGTGGGTCAGGGTCGGCTCGCTCTAGGAGAGTCCCCTGACCCTCTAGGAAGAGTGGAAAGACTCTCATCCGAAGGATCACGTTACCACTTATAGGGAGTCGGACGACTCTTGCCGGTAACACTCCTACGGGGGTCAAGTGAGCCACACCGAAGCGTCAAGCGACTCCCCAAGTATTTTAAGCTACTCCTTTGACCCTTGCTCTACTTTTGCGCGACTACTGTTGAAAATAGTGGAGTATTCATTTTAAGCTAGTGCAATAATACTTGCCGTTCTGCTCAGCGACTGCAAAAAAAGAATAGTTCAATTTTAGCATTATTTTAAGAAAACTCATCAAAACAACGCATATTTTCTAGCAACGTTATATAGAAAGCGCGAAAAGATGGTCAGTGATTTCCAATTAAGAAATTGAGGTATTCCTCATTTACATGCTTGTATGAGTATAGCCAACTAAAATGTGTGACTGTGATGTGCACAGTGTCATATGGTGCTAAATAAACAGCAGAAATTGGCATCATGTTTTCATATTTATTCTTATGATTAAGAATAAATCAAGAAGTGGTGACGGCTGGAGACATCAGACTTGTGGCTTGCTAGGTTGTCGCTCCTGTTCAGCGTGAGCACCATGAAAAACGGTATCTGAAAATAAGAACGTGATATTATGATGAGAAAATGAAATTGCAGTAAAGGTTTGCAAAATCTACACAATAAGTGGTTCACACTGACATAATAAAGGCTAACAACAAAGCAACAAATGCAAAGAGGCATGGTCAGGAACCAAGTTTTTTGACGTCGAGATCAGACATGTCATATGCTAGAATTACCGCACATAGCTCCCACAATCACGCACACTCACTTGATTCGTAATAACGCCCAACGTCATCGCAGTGTATGCAAATCACGAAAACAACAAACAGAAACGAGGGAAGAGTGCACGGCCGCGGCCGCACCAACGCGCGCCGTCGAAAGTCTAGAGCTTTTTCACTTAACCGGTGAAGCGTGTCCAACTTGAATGACTACCGCGTACGTTCTGGAAGCACCGTACTATATCTGCACCTCAAACTACCGTCTTTAAGCCAACAAAAACCATTATATATAGTGCGTCTGAGCGTTCCGTACACAGGCATTTTTTTTTTCACGTTCCCACGCGCCGAAGCACGCTACACACTCAAGGTCGATGGAAATGTTATGAAGTAGACTAAAGTGCATCTCAAAACGACATCTTGCACATTTAGTAGCGCAGACACAACGTGCGATCAGCAAAAAATGACCCTTGATAATTGTTTGCATCGCTCACTATAAGGGAGCTTGCACAGCAACGCGCATAGCGGTGGCAACTCGTTAACTGACAGCTTTAGCTGGGCATCCGCAACAGCCCTGCGGACAAAGGCTGCTGTTGGAAATTGCTGGCAGATAACTTCCGCAGAGCTGCTGCAGACGCCCAGCTAAAGCTGTATATTAGTACCTACGAAAACAGTACACTCACCGTTAACTGGCGCCCGTTGTTCCTGTCCGCAGCTCCAGGAATATTCCGTCCTCCAAGCGTCACCGCGTCACTTCGTGCACGGAGCCGGCGTCAACACCAACACCACTGAAGACGCGCATGAACAGACACACAACCCGCACAACCAGGCGCAACCAACACGCAACGCGTTCCAATAGACGAGGAGACAGAGATGAAAACAGAAGCGGCACGCCACCCCGGCGCCGTTGTGGCGCGTTGCCTCGCCTCCGTCGTCGAGCCAACGCGCCACCACGGCGCCAAAGGGCAAGCGCGCGATATGTATGGCGTATACGGCGGCGCCGCCAATCGAAATGCGCTTCAGGAGAGTCGCGTGACTCCAGTCGAATTGCGAACTCTCTTTCTGTGCCTGTACCTTCCAGAAGGGGTCAAATGGACACCCGAAGAGAGTCACGCGGCCGTGACCCTCTTTTGACTCTTTTTTTTCTTAGAGTGTAGTCGGAGCAGAGCACGATTTCATTGCCACGTCACTGCATGCACACGTACGACAGGCGCAGAGCTTGGGTTGTGTTTTCGATCTGTGCGGAGGTTGCAGTTCTTACTTCCGTTGCCGACGTATGGTCTTCGCCACTTGAAATGCCTGTGTTGCTGAGTAGGTGGTGAGCCCGGGATTAAGAGTGGTCAGTGCATGGTGATGGCACGAAAAGGTGAAACGTGCGCGTACCTTTGAGGGAGATTGTAGACTCAAACCTTGCTGAGAACTCAACTTTCTGCCACGCTGCATGCGATGCTTTCATCTTAGTAATCGCCTTGCGATTACTAAGCGAAGGCGATGGACATTTAAAAGGACGAAGCGGCCTTAAAGGCGGCTTCGTCCTTTTGTATACTCATCGCTTTCGGTTTCCGTTGTACAGGCTCTCCGTCTAAAATATGACACGATAGCAGTATACTCATCATTCGCAATATTTATCTTACGCGCTGCCAAGGGATGCGGCCGAAAGACGAACCTTCGGCCGCGTGCTCGCTCGGCGACGCGATCACCGGAGCAAAGTTCACCTCTGCTACACCTCTGCCGAAGATCAGAGCGTAAGAATACGTAGCACCATTCGGCTCCGAGGCACGAATGGCGCGAGTCGCGTAAAAGAATTGTAAGTGTATTCCCAGTGCATGTTAGCCACTTTTATTATATAATAATATATTTTAAACGAACCATCACTCGTTTTCCCTGACACTTTGTCGGCGGCACTGCGGAAAGCCGAAGAATGCGTGTTGAAACATGAAAACTCACAGCAGCACACGATCGTGCCACCCGCGCGGGCGCTGCATACTTCCATTGCCCCAAGGAACAGTGGCAGCGCAGTGAAGCGGACTTACGGGCCCACGCCCAGGCACGCCTGGAACGCTCAATATAAATTTTTGTTTCTCGCCAAAAACATAAAACATTCCGATGAAACTTTCAGAAATAAATCTCCTTTGTTTATTCTTCCCAACGAAACCAAGCGCGCATTTTTACTTGGACTGCATCACCACTCTACAAGTGCCTGAACGTGGAGCATTTCACACATTTTTCAATGTTTGCACCCCTTCCACTTCGAAACTACTCGGTCATCGACTTCAATACTTTTTTGACACGCTTACTGCCAACTATCCAGCCATGTGATATAGTCCTATTTTGTCTGTAATATTCGTAGAATTTTTAAAAAATAATCAATGTGGGCGCAGAATTGCAGCATTGCTTCACCACAAAGCAGATCTTGAGACAAAGTAGTGGTCGTCAATGGGTGATAATAAGATAGTGCCATTCCTTTTCAAGTAAACAGCAGATATTTAAGGCGTTCCGTAAAGTATTGTATTTTTTAGAGTATTTTTTCGCAACCCATGTTTCACCCACTACGGCAAAATTCAAATCACTGTAACAGACAAGAAATTTTTTTTTTCCAAAAAATACTTTCCGAGGGCAAATAGTGCACTGATATGAACATCCACAATTTTTTACAATACAATTGGAGAGGGTCGAGCGCAATGCCTGGGACGTTTGGCGTGGAATGACCCTATGATCATTATTGTTTTATTTTTACTTGTTACCTCAGTGCATGCATGTGGCAGATTAGTGTGCCAGCATCGGGCTGAGGTAGGTCTAACATAGAAAGAGAAAGAGAAGACTAATGGAATGAGAGGTTAGAGGATTAGTAAGGACCTCAAGGCATATACACTTTCCACAAAATAGGAGACAAGGTTTAGCTTACAGATGTATAGAGATACAATAAACACACAACTGTGACACCTTCACTGAAGAAACACACATACCTGTCAAAGAGGAGAGTAGCTCTTTCTAAAGCTGCAGCTCGCTGCTCGCTATTGGCAGGCTCCATCTCAATTGAAGGTTGAGAACGGCGCTTATTTACTCCTTGGGCTGGAACAATCACATGATGAAGTGCAATTTGTAATACAGTGCCATGCTAGCCCATGTACATATGCTTGGCCAATGCAAAGTGTCAAATTAAGCAGTAATACCAACCTATGTAAAGTGCCGACAGCATGACACCAAGGGCTGGGATTGCTTCAGCTGGCTTGCTGTGCCGAATGCTGCGGAACAAGAGAAATATTGTCACAGAGTGGTTGCAACGTACAGAAAGATGACGTCCAGGAAACAAGATGGCAGAAGGTTGCAGGATGAACTTGTGCCCACGAAACAAATAAAATACTCTGTGATGGCAAATGTGATAAAAGCACCTGTTGGCACTCTCTGAACAGAATACTTTCTCTCAAGGTTGGCCTCCATTTCTACATGTGATTGTACTGTAATTCAATTAGCAGTTATTCATCATCACGAGACGCTGTTATAAGTACAATGACAAATCATACAATATTGTAAGCACATGCATTGCAGAAAATTAAGACACATGTCAAGCCAAAAGAAAATGTGTACGACAATACAAACAACAAATACTATTTTCTAGGAGCCTGTGAATACTAAAAATTTGGATAGAACATAATGAATAATCCTTGCTACTGAATTCGCATTTGATTCAAGTGTTTACTATTTTAAGTGTCACATATACGTTTATGCACAAATATACGTGATAACACTTTTCAGAGTGGCGAGAGATATAAATCAATGATGCCTCTAGTAATCGCACAGAATTCTCAGTTCCTGAGCAAACGCACTTGGCAGGTAAGTTCCAGTTATTCAATATAGGTATGCCTAACTTCTAAGCAGACTGTATACAAATTTGTTGTCTCAGTTTACGCAGATCAGTTTAACCAGAGTCACCCCATTTCTTGTCTCCCTTTAAAGGCCAACTCGCGATTTCTTTACCAAGTCTTAATAGCGATTCTATGAGACGCTCCTGTGTCATGCGCCTGATAGTAGAAATACCCGGCAAATTCGAAAATAATATTAAGAGCAAAAAGGTGCAAAAACCCAAACCGAAACCCAACAGCAGTGTTCTCCTCAAGGGGCACCACACTTTTAGTATGCAGAGAATACATAAATGTGCATCTGAGGCTTAAACCAAGGCCACTGACATATGTGCAATAAAAGGATCTTACCGTTCAATGCAAACCTTGATGATAAGTTCATTGTCCTGACTTTCAATCACATCTGCCAAAAGCAATCGCTCCAGCCCATGAAGAATGCACAAGTAGAGCGAGAGGGGAAGGTTATCTCCATTACACTGGTTTAAGCTGACCTGAAAGTGGTCACAATAGTTACTATAGTTGCATTTTGGGACACGTCTGTTTCATAGTAAGAAGCAGGGGGGGGGGACCAATTGCACCTTTTAGTAGTACAGTGCATCAGGAATTTACAAAAACAGTTACAGCTAGAAACTCTGAAGCCTCATCATCGAATCTATCGAGTTGCATGCAAGAGCTGTAAAGGCATGGATTTAAATACCAAAGAACTGCACAACAGAGAAGTTGGACAGATTTAGCTACTACTGTGTTCCGATGCCACTAGTGAAAGTGCCGCATCACTGAAAGCAGTCATTATTGATCGCATTTTGTAGCGATGCACACCTATTGTATTTTTATGGTTATTTGTACAGTCTGTTACATTATTTTTGTAAAAGTTATGTATTTATTTACAAATGCTCAAATGTTCTTACTTTTTTTTTAGATCTATGTACCCATTTCCTCTCTAATGCCTTATGGGCCCTGAGGGTATTGAAATAAATACGTAATTAAATAAAATATGACATTGACGCAGCACAGAAAGTAGTATAAAGCAGAAATGGTACGAAATGCCAAAATTATAACAACCTGGACAATCTTGGGCGTGAGATCTTGCTTGCTTGAATAGTTCTCAGCCAGAAAAAAAGCCAAGGCCCACAGTGCCAACATGTTTAGTTCATTGTCCTTGCTGAAAATAACGAAAAAGAACCCGATTTAACATGAAAGGCTGAGAGAGGAAGGATTCAAGACAATCATTTTTATTATTTCTGATAATGCCACTAAATATACGAAACAATGGAGCCTGGTTGTTCTGTGTACCGCATATTGCCGATTATAAGTCGATGTTTTTTGCATAAAATGACCTTCCAAAGTTCGGGGGTCGACCTATACACGGAATCGTAAAGTCGACTTATCTGTGAGGTCCGACGAAAGGTTGTTGTCCTCAGATTTCCTGCTATTCGACGCATCGATAACATCAGCCACAGAGGCAGCGGAGTTGCGGCAACAGCTATCTCCCGACGCGCATGCGGCGCTTCTGGAGCTGGACATTTTTGCGATCTGCCACGACGATCACGAAACTATAGCGAAACCACGCGAGGCGAAACTACGGAGTGCGTTTAAAAATCACCGCCACGCGGCATTTATGTGAACTGCTTGGGAAACACGGTCTCGAAAGCAGCATTTCAAACTGTACTGTTTGAAATGCTATAGAGGGCGAACGATGCTCTATGAATATACTGTTTGAAATGCTATAGAGGGCGAACGATGCTCTATGAATAAAGAGGAATTTATGTTGCGATGCACCCTGCAGTTTTGTTTTCATACAATAGAAACAATTCGTTGACAAACCATTGGTGTTCCACAGAAAAGCTGGCAGCGCCGTGTGGGCTGGCAACACTTCGCGGGGAACTAAACCACATGACCAGTCACATGTGCCCACAAGCGTCTTCGCGTCTTTTTGCACTCACGCCTGTTCACCATTTCTGCATTTCGCTTCGCTTGCGAGCAGTGGTGTGCGCGATTTGCGACGCTGCCAAACGGACGCCAAGGTGCCACCGCTACGCCGGCAACAGTACAGCGCTGCTTTCAAGAGGCAAGCGATCCTCTACGCAGAGTCGGAAAGCAACGTTGAAGCAGAGCGCAAATTTGATGTGTCGGAAAAGTGCGTGAGGGAATGCAGAAAACAAAGGACCAAGATCTTCGCGTGCGCTGCTACATGCCGTTCCTTTCGCAGACCGAAATCTGGACGATACCCTGCCGTTGAGGAGGCGGTTCGAGATTGGGTTCACGACTAGAGAAGCAAGAGCCTGAGTGTTTGCTACGATGATATTGAAGCAAAAGCACGTACTGTCGCGAAGAATATGTGCATCCCACACACCGAGTTCAAAGTATCCAAGAAATGGGTCATGAACTTCATGAAACGGAACGGCCTGAGCCTAAGACGACGCACAAATGTATGCCAACGGTTTCCCGAAGCCTACGAAGAAAAACAGTGCGCGTTTCTTCGCTACATGAGTGACCTGAAGGCAAAGCATTCATTCCTGCTGGGTCAAATCGGTCCGCGTGGCATTTTCCACGTGCGGCATCCCAGTACCATCGGCACCCGTTTCGACGGCAAGCAGCAGCAGTGGCTCACACGATGGTAATGACCGTGACTGCATCCTTCTCTCAAGCGACGACGAGTCGTAAGCAATGTTTCACGGGCAAATAAATGTTTCTTTGGATCACTCCCTCTTCTGCAAAACTTATTGGTGAGCTATGGCCGCAGCACGAGGCTGTGTTCGGAGTCAACTTTCTTTTCCCCTAGAAGGGATTGCAAGTTGGGGGGTCGATTTATAATTGGAGTCGATTTATAATCGGCAATATATGGTAGTTATTAGGCTTGTGCGAATAGTAAATTTTAGGTTCGAAGCGAATATTCATTTGGTCTAATAATTTCGAATCAAATTTGAATAGTATATATATCATATATTATAAAGAAAAATGAGCATATTTGTCATGACCCAACTAACCTGCACAATATTTTTTAAATTTGGAACAAGGGATGTGCAAATGTCATTCTTTTTGGTTCAAAGGGAAGTGGAAGCAACTTTGAATAGTAGCAGGATTGGACTTTCGGTAGAACGCAGGTGATAACCTGTAAAATACGTGACATTTAACCTGGTATAACAAGCTTTTAAACTTAAACAATGATGAATCGATGTGAGGGTAATTTGCTCATTTAACCTTGAAGTGCGGCTTCGCGGCAGTGTGGATTTGCCCTGAATAATTGTTTTCACGGTACAGCACATATCCACTGCAGTGAAACCACCTTTACATGGGGGTTACATGCGGTTTATATATGTCTATTTGTTCATTTCGAATACTTTGAAATTTAGTATAATTTAAATTCGTTTCAGAGCGAATTCGAATACCATAATATTCATTCGAATCTTCGAACTGCTCGAATATTGGCACAAGCCTAGTAGTTATAAGTTGAATGTGAATACATTGATTGTTTGGTTGTTCACATCATAAAGCAATGGATGAAGGTCCTCCTCTGCAACATAAATGTGGTACAAACATATGGTGACCAAGAAATTTTCCATCAGACACCAATGCTCCTTTGCTTATGAAAGAGAACATAAAACTTTGAAAGTGAACACTGTGAAAATGAATTCCGTAAGCCCAAAGGTAAAATGGTATTATTCATTGTTATCTGTCCCCTGGATTATCTATTGCTTTAAAAAAAGAAAGACCCCCCCCCACCACTTAGCATGTATTATTGGATTATCCAATTTTTTAAACTTATGAGGCTTTACAGCAAATGCATGTTAAATAAAATTTTTGAGTCAAAAGATGGCTATCCTGTTTCTCTTCGGATGCGACCTAAACCACCATCTCAAATTCTGCTCTGCAACTGAGCAAGGGCCCTCCCATTACTTCTTTTGGACTATTTTTGATCATAGGGGGAGCACTTACTCGGGGTTTTACGGTAGCAGCATTTCAAAATTATCTGCACCAACATTATTCGTTTCAGAGCATGCACAAATGGTAAAAATAATGATGCCAAAAGAGGTGAGTGGCAGTTGAGAAGGACTGCTTACAAGGCTGAGTCATCGAGATGCTTGGCAAGGTACTCTGTGGCAGAAGGCAGCAGTGGTGATGTGGCATCTCCTGGCTGGGCCAGCATATATAGGAGTCCATGAAAAGACAGCAGCTGGGTGGAAGGCATTTGGCAGCGAAGGCCCAGGTCCACAAACTTGCGGATTTTCTCTTGCATGTCCGAGTCCTGTCACCCAGCAAAACAGAAAAAAGCAATCGTGATGTTGAAGGTACCAAGGCTGAATTCATATTTATCATCACCAAATGGTATACTTCTGATCCTTTTAAGGAAAGTCACACAAGATGCGTAAACAGTGTTATTTTTGCAACACCACAAGGCACTTCGTCACTCCGCTTGATATGACTGATAAAATCAACAATTTATGCTTAGATCCGGGCAGTTGTTATTTTAAAGTGTTTATACTGCACTTTTTATATTTTTGCCAAAAGCCTGTAACATTTAGCTGCTTAAATGCAAACGTCGTAGTTCTTTTTCACAATAGCGACGTTACTTTTGGCTACTTCTACTGCTCTTGGCTCCAGTTGGCTACTTTTCGGCTAGTTTTTCAATTTTCTGGCTTTGTCTTTTCGACCTGGCAACCCTAGTCAGGGCCAATATTTTTCACATATCACTACAACAGTATGAGGCTACCAGGGAGTTCCGAATCTTCCACCATAGAAATCATTTAATAATAGCATATGAAATTGGTTGCTTTCAAGTGGTCTAGGGTACTCTGAAAAGTGGCACCATATTCAGCTGGTCGAATTTCAGTGCTCCAAAGTGTGCTCAAATACCAGATCAGCTCTGATGATGACTCTCATATTTATATTAGCTAGAATTCAAGAAGTTTTCTCTGTGTGTCAACATGGGCACACACTACTTGGAGATTGAGTAAAGAGTTTGGCAGTGGGGTCACATCTCCCATTTAAATTGTATGTTGCCTATGCATCTCTTAACCCTGATCGAGAGATTAGACATCTTACGAATGTAAAAAAAAAAGAAAAAGAAAACTCTGACATTATGCTATACAAAGAAGCAAACCAGGTTACTTTTAGTCAGAAAAATAAACCACTTATTAAGGGGTTAACATGCACTGAATTCAAGGTATATGGAAGTTCTGGCATTTTGCGAGCATCGAAATGTGGCCGCTGAGGCTGGGAGTCGATCCCGCAACCTCATGCTCAGCAGCACAACTGCACAGCTGCTAAGCCACCATGGCAGCTTCTAATACACATTTGTACCTTTAGCCCTTCCTGTAAAGAGTGCAGGCGACACAGTCTGAAAAAATGAATTAAGTCATACTTTGAGTTTGAAGTATCGGAAATAAAAAATAAATAAATAAATAAATAAAAAAAGAAGTTCAAGTTCAAGACAGTATGATTTTGTCCCAACCTTTATTTTATTGCAGCTGTGCAATGTTTGCAGTGCTTTTATTGTATTGGCTGCTTTGTTACATTACTTTGTTATGGGTAAATTCTATGGCACGACAGTTTAGTCATATGGTGCACCCCCCCCTCTTATTCCAAAGAAAGCCCGTAGAACTTCAGTGTGCTATGGGCTTCAGTTTATATAGCAAAAGTTTCATGCTGTTTCAGTTAAGTTGCTAGTCGCCTTTAAGGTATCAGAGCCGTCATTGCAGAACAAATGAACATCTCATCTGGTACTTTACTGATTACTGTTAACACGTTCACTGCATCGTGGGTCACCGGTGGGTCACGGCCTATGCTCCACCTATGTGGCTGCGAAGTTACATGCATTTCTCAGCTTGCGGATGCGATAACTTTATGACACTTGAACGCAGGGGTATGATTTTTGTTGCATGAGGATACACACGCCTCGAAGAATACTTCTGTGATGTTAAAGGCTGTGACCTATGTAGTGGACGCTGAGTGCTTTGTACAGTTGCTAATGGATGGCGCTGTGGGCATGGGAGCGGCCCCTGTCATCAGATACATAGGACGGGGACGGATTGAATAAAGGGGGCATTCTTGTTGTGGCTACGGGCCGTGCTCGTGTCTTTACTGGGCGTCTCCGAACATGGTGTCAGAAGTGGGCGACTAATGCGCAGTTATGGACTCGACAGACCCGACAACCGGTGCAGACGCTCCCAAGCTCAACGTTGTGCGCGTCGGTATGCCGGGACTTCAGCCTCCGTCGCCGTTCAACTTCACAAGCCCTGGGGAATGGACAACATGGATAACAAGGTACGAAGATTATGCCTTTGCTGCAGGGCTCAACACAGCCACCGACGAGGTGCAAGTGCGAACACTCTTATACTGCATGGGTTCTCAAGCACGTAGCGTCTTGTCGTCGCTAGGATTGTCTGCTCCAGAAAATCTCCCGTTTGCGGAAGTCAAGGCTAAGCTCACCTCGCATTTTGTTCACCCTGTCAATGAGATTTACGAGAGCCGTCGATTTCACCGCAGAGTACAACAACAAGGGGAGCCGGTGGACGAATTTTTTACGGCACTTCGGAATCTTGGCAAACGTTGTGGGTACAACAACGCCGAGGTCGAAGACCGACTTGTGCGAGACAAGTTTGTCGTTGGATTGCGGAACGAGACGCCGTCGGATCAATTGTGCCGATGTACTAAACTTTCGGCAGAGGAAGCGTTGTGCCAAGCGCGTATTCATGAAGCAGCCGAAAAAGAGCGTCAATCCCGCGCAGGTCTCAGCGAGAGCGGGGCCTTCGACAGCTTAAACGTGGACGCGGTGCAACGCGCGAAGAACGCGTCACCGCGTCGCAGCAAGTCGGTGCAGCCAACTCGGTCTACTTGCGATTACTGTGGCCGTGGTCAACACTCTCGAAAAGAATGCCCAGCTCGCAAGGCCACTTGCAATTTCTGCAAGAAGCAAGGTCACTTTATTGCTGTTTGCCGGGCCAAGCATCGGAAGGAGCTGTTAGGTTCAGTTGAACTTCACGCGCTCAGTACGCGTCGGGCACGATATGCCGACATTCATGTGAATGGTCACCTCGCTCACTTCAAGATAGACTCGGGAGCAGAAGTAACGGTGGTATCGCCTTCTTTCCCGGGATTACCGGCCGTTTTGGATAAAGTGAACGCCGAAGTGTCTGGTCCTGGAAATCAAAGATTGTGCGTTCTGGGAACTTTCACTGCTACTTTGCAGTGGCATAACAAGGTCTCTGTGCAAAGACTGTATGTCATCAAGAACCAGACGACACACCTTCTGAGATTACCGGCAATTGAAGACTTGGGCATCGTTCAGTTTTTGGACTCTGTGGAAGGTATTCCGTCACCCCAAGCTAGAATTTTTCGTGGCCTCGGGGAAGTGCAAGAAGAATACCATATTCGCGTTGCTCAAGACGCTCGCCCCTTTTCGACTTCTTTCATTGAGTGTTCCTCGACGAATACCTCTACCGCTACTCGAGCAGGTGAAGAAGGAAGTGGATGAGATGGAAACCCAAGGAGTCATTCGCAAGGTTGACACGCCTACCGCATGGTGTTCAGGCCTCGTCGTTGTGCCGAAGCCATCGGGCGGGTACAGGCTGTGTGTCGACTTGACGAAGCTTAACAAGGTTATCCAGCGGGAACGCTACATTCTGCCAACAGTGGAAGACATCTTAGGCCAGCTTGGTGGGGCACGAGTTTTTTCTAAGCTCGATACAAGATCCGGCTTCCACCAGATCAAGCTCACTCGTGAGAGTGAAGAACTGACAACATTCATCACACCTTTTGGCCGCTATTGCTACAAGCGTCTTCCCTTTGGCATTGCGACAGCGCCCGAGTATTTCCAACGCTTCATGTCAAGATTGCTCGAAGGCATCACTGGAGTCGTCAACATGATAGACGACATACTCGTCTTCGGTAGGAACCGTCAAGAGCACGACGAGCGTCTAGCTGACGTCTTGGCGCATTTGACTCAAGCGGGCGTCACTCTTAACGAAAAGAAGTGTCAATTCAGAGTCTCTTCTGTCAAGTTCTTAGGAGTTGTCGTCAGCCCGCAGGGAATTAGTCCAGACCCGGACAAAGTGAAGGCTATCATGGATCTTCCACCACCAATCGATGTCAGTGGTGTTCGCCGATTACTTGGAATGGTAAACCATGTGGCTAGATTCATTCCAAACCTGTCTGAAATCTCTGCGCCTATTCGTGCTCTCCTCAACAAGGACAACGCATGGAGTTGGGATTACAACCAAAAGCAAGCGTTCAAGAATATCAAGTCTTTGCTCAGCTCTGACGTATGTATGGCTATGTACAATCCCCATTACCCAACTGTAGTATCGGCTGACGCAAGCTCTCATGGCCTCGGAGCCGTCTTACTCCAGGATCAACCTTCGGGAATTCGACGTGCTGTCGCCTATGCTTCCAGATCTCTCACTGCTACAGAGGGACGCTACAGTCAAACGGAAAAAGAATCTCTGGCTGTCACATGGGCTGTCACCCGGTTCGACCAATACCTACGCGGACTATGCTTTGAGGTCGAATCCGATCATCTTCCGCTTGTAGCCCTCCTTTCAAGTAAAGATCTGGACGTCTTGCCACCTCGAATTCAACGTATGCGGATCAAACTGATGCGCTATCAGTTCTCTGTCAAGTATGTTCCTGGAAAACTGCTAGCTACAGCCGACACACTATCACGAGCGCCTTGCGACTTGCCAACTTCCAAAGTGGTCAGCAGCTTGGAAATCTATATAGGGGAAGTTCTTAAGGATCTACCTCCACAACTGGCAGGTCAGCTTGAGGAGATCCGTCGTCTTCAAGCTCAAGATAGTGAATGCTCTTCGATTATCACTTATTGTGAGAGAGGCTGGCCGTCCAAGAAGAGAGTTCCGACCCATTTAGCACCATACTGGAAGGAGTGAGAAAGACTGAGTGTGTACGATGGGTTACTCTTACTGGATCGCCGCATTGTCATCCCGTCGCCTCAACGCAAGGACATCCTCTCACTGCTGCACGAAGGTCATCAAGGTGTCCGCCGCTGTCAAGAGCGCGCCCGAGAGTGCGTTTGGTGGCCCCATTGCAATCAGCATATCGAAGACCTTGTGACTCAATGTGCTATGTGTGCTGAGACTCGAGCCGTGCGTTCTGAGCCACTGATACCAACGCCAACACCGGAAAGACCATGGCAACGCCTGGGAATCGACTTGTTCCACTTGGAAGGACGTGACTACGTCCTGATTGTCGACTACTACTCCAGATTTCCCGAAGTAGTCACATTGGGAACTTCGTCAGCAAAAGCGGTAATTGCTGCAATCAAGAGTAGTTTTGCTCGCTTTGGGATACCAGACGCTGTGCGGACGGACAACGGACCTCAGTTCGCGTCCCAGGAGTTCGCCAACTTTGCACGAGCGTATGGATTCTGCCACGAGACCAGCAGCCCTCGATACCCTCAGAGTAATGGGGAGGCAGAGCGCATGGTGCGCACTGTGAAGGATATGCTGAAGAAAACCTCGGATCCGTACCTCGCCCTGCTCGCATACCGAGACACACCTGGAGTTTCGGGCGCCTCTCCAGCTCAGTTACTTATGGGGAGGAGACTGCAAACTCGTCTTCCGGTTCTGCCGGAACGACTTCTTCCGGCCTTACCTAATCACGAGGAATTTCAAGCACAGAATACTGCTGCGAAGTTGCAACAGGCGCAGGACTACAATCGCCGTCACGGTGCCACTCCTCTGATTCCTCTCAATATAGGGGAAGAAGTGTGGATAAAAGATATAGGTTGCAGCGGTCGTGTTCTCAGCCCAGCTCAGCGACCAAGGTCGTATGTGGTTGAGACTCCCAGTGGTGTTGTCCAGAGGAACCGTTGCCATCTGGTGCCGTTCGTGGCTGACCAAGATGTCCAAGGACAAACAACTATGGCTTTATCACCAACGCATGGAACCTTAGCTTCAAGTCCACCGAGAGCACCAGCCTTGAGGTCATCACCGGAAGCATCCTCACCAAGTGCTTCATGCACATCCCCTGTGCCTGTGCCGCCTGGAGAGATGCCTCCCTCGCCTGATATGCAAACTTTACCTGTGCAAGCAAGTGTGCCGCAGTGTGGTGAACCTAAGCGTACACGTTGTGGCCGTACCGTGAAACCGCCACGCAGGTTGAACCTGTAACTGTCCCGGGAGGGAAGATGTAGTGGACGCTGAGTGTTTTGTATAGTTGCTAATGGATGGCGCTGTGGGCATGGGAGCTGTAAAGTCCCTATACCTTCGGAAAAGTACAGCTTTCTCTTGATCTACGCCGCTTCCTCCTCTCCACGCCTCTGATAGGGCGACTGCGGTCACGTGGTAGCGCGCGCCCTCTTTCTTGGTTATTTTGTCTCCTTCGCCTCTCGGTGCCATGTTGAACGCTCCGACGTGCCATGTGCTGTGTATTCGCCCCATGTGAAGTGCACGAAGTTTGAAGCGTACGTGTGCGTCTCGCTCGTATTTTCGCGATGCCGGGTTGCTGTGCGTTTGGCTGCCATAACCGTGACACCCATGGGAAAAAGTTTTTTTGCATTCCGTGCGGAAAAGAAAATGCAGGTCGCTGCAAAATCTGGCTCCACAGAATCAGCCGAGCAAACTTCGAGCCGAGATCGGCGCGGCTTTGTGAGGTAAGTGCTCGTGCGTTTTTACTCTTGACAGGCGTCTTGCTTTGCCGTGTGAGATATGTGGTGTATTACTTACTCAATGTCACGCGAAATTTCGTGTTATTTGTCATGCACCAAGGCAGTCACTTTCTCGAGCAAGTGACTGTCTTGAACACCAGATGGTCGAAATTTTCGGAGGCCTCCACTACGGCGTGCCTCCTGATCATATCACGGTTTTGGCACGTAAAACCCCACATATTAATAACTCTGAAAGAACGAATGTCGTGCACTAGAACACTAAGTTGTGTTCCACATATTCTACTAACCTTTCACTGTGATGTGCGGATGGAAGGGCGAAGACGGAGCGAGCGTCGGAATGAAAGTGCGATAGCAAAAAAAAAAAAAAGAACCTAGCGCGCAGGATTTATCGAAAGCAGTGCATTTGCGTGCAGCTCCTCCATCATATTGTCTAACCTACAAATGGCATATATCACTTGTGCTGTACGTTTTTTTTTTTTGTGTTTTATTGGCGCAAGGGCCATTCTTGGCCAAAGAGCGCCATGAACAGTGGTGAAAAAGTAGCAATGACCCGTGATTTACGATATGTAAGGGATGTGAGCTATGATAGTGTTACGTGGCTGTATACGGGCCTAAAATTCCGCACGCTTTGGCGGTTAAAACATATAAAGATTAAAATCATGGGGATGACGTGAAATGTGTGCAGCGGGAATGGATGGCAATGCTCGTGGTGATAGAGCTATGGTGTAGATATATGGCATAAGCACGAGTGCCTCGTCACCGCCCTTGATTCCAAGGGCCGCGAGGCAGGTGCTTTTTGCGTGTAGCTACCGCAGCAGCGACCTCTACTCAGAGGTCGCGCTGTGGATTTCCTCGGTGTATCACATAAAAACTACGCACGTCGTTGATAAACGCGAGCAATGAATCATATTTAAAAAGCGGATCCCTACCGACGAACATGGAAGGATGCAGTGGAAATTGCTGTCGGTAGGGTATTAGAAAGTGCTTCTTTCTCAAAGCATCTAATTCTTTGCACTGAATGAGGACGTGAAGCACCGTAAGTGGTTCTCCACATCCCTCACACTTGGGCGGATCACCACCGGACAAAAGGTGTGCGTGTGTGCTATGTGTGTGACCGATACGTAGCCGACAGAGTGTTACATCTGTGCGGCGTGTTCTTGATGTGGATGGCCAGTCACCGAGGTAAGGCTTGATGACATGTAATTTATTATGCAGTTGTCGGTCCCATGTACGCTGCCAGTAATCTCTCAGCTTTTTCCCCAGGAAAGGTTTCAAGTCGATTGCGGGAACAGCTATAGATGATTGGGGAGCGTTTGCATGGACTGATGTTGCAAGCGCATCTGCCTGTTCGTTTCCCTCGATTTCACGGTGCCCTGGCACCCAGCATACAACTACATGCTGTTTGGAACTGTAAATGGCACACAGGAGGGAGTATAGTGAGACAATGACTGGGTTTTTGTACTTTCTGGTAGTTTTCAAAGTTTTCACGACGCTTAACGAATCCGTATATACGACTGCATTACTTATTCCTAATTCTTTAATGTGTTTTGCTGCCGCCAGTACTGCGTAAGCCTCCGCTGTGAAGATGCTCGTGCTTGGGTGAAGAACACCAGCATCCGAAAAAGATGGGCCGATCGCTGCGTAGGACACACCTGCGTGAGACTTGGAAGCGTCAGTGAAAAATTCGGGACAAGCGTATTTGTGTGTCAGTTCACGAAAGTACATTTGGATGTGTAGAGGTGGGGCATGCTTTGTGACATCTACGAAAGATGTGTCACAATCTATAACCTGCCATTTCCATGGCGCGGCGTGTAAAGTTGGAGCCATTAGGCGGTGATCGAGCAATGGGACGCCTGTTTCCTCAGCTAGTGCTCGCACACGTAGCGAGAAGGGCTTTTTCACAGTGGGTCGATTTTGAAAGAGCTGGCAGGTGGACATGTCATTTACGACAGGGTATGTGGGATGGTCCGTGCTTGCATTAATCTTCAAAAAATACATAAAAGATAGGTACAATCTTTGTATATGTAGCGACCATTCGTCCGATTCCGCGTAAAGGCTTTCCACGGGGCTTGTTCGAAAGGCACCCGTAGAAAGGCGAATGCCTAAATGGTGGACAGGGTCCAGCATTTTCAAGACTGTTGGTGTCGCTGACTGGTATACTATCGCCCCATAGTCTAGACGCGTGCGTATCAGGCTTTTATAGAGACTCATGAGACATTTTCTGTCGCTGCCCCAAGTTGTGCGGGACAGCACATTTAGGATGTTCATTGTCTTCATGCATTTCTCCTTAATGTACTTAATGTGTGGTACAAACGTGAGCTTCGTGTCTAGAATTATGCCTAAAAACTTCTGTTCTCTTTTAACAGCTACAAGCTCACCCTGCAACTCTATATGGGGATCGGGGTGGAGGCCTCTCTTCCTGGAGAACAGAACGCAGGAGCTCTTTTGTGGATTCAGACGGAAACCGTTCTCGTCTGCCCATTTGCAGACTTTGTTGACACAGAGCTGAACCTGTCGCTCGCATGATGAGAGATTACAGGATTTAAAACCTATTTGTAAATCGTCAACGTATGTTGAATAAAACATGTTACGTGGGATGTACGAACGCAGGGAATTCATTTTTATAATAAACAGTGTGCAACTGAGGACACCGCCCTGTGGCACTCCAGTTTCTTGCACAAACGGTCGAGACATAACATTGCCCACTTGAACACGGAATGTGCGATTGGACAGATAGCTCTCGATCACATTTAGCATATTACCACGTATACCTAAGTGTGAGAGGTCTCTCAATATTCCGAACCGCCACGTGGTATCGTATGCCTTCTCCATGTCAAGGAACAGAGATAGGAAAAACTGCTTATGAACAAAAGCCTCGCGGATTTGTGCCTCTATGCGAATGAGATGGTCGGTAGTGGACCGACCCTCTCGGAATCCGCTCTGATATGGGTCAAGGAGTTTGTTTGATTCAAGGAAATGTAGTAGTCGGCAGTTTATCATCTTTTCAAATAGTTTGCAGAGGCAGCTAGTCAGGGCTATAGGCCTATAACTTGAAACACAGGATGGATCCTTGCCCTCTTTCAGGATAGGTATTACTATGGCCTCTTTCCACGCAGAGGGAATCTCGCCGGAAGACCACACAGCGTTGTACAGGCAGAGGAGAGTTTTTTGTGTTTCATGGGGTAGGTGTTTCAGCATTTGATATATAACACGGTCAGAGCCTGGGGCAGATTTGCTGCAGCAGTTTAGCGCTACCTGCAGCTCAGCTAAGTGGAATGGTTCGTTGTATGACTCTTGTTTTGCACATTTCCTTTCTAGTTTTTGTCTTTCTGCTCTCTCTTTGTATCGTTTGAATGTATCTGAATAGTGCAATGAGCTGGATACGTGCTCAAAGTGAGCGCCCAGGAAGTTTGCTTGGTCTTCAAGGCTGTTGCCCTCTGTGTCTACTAAAGGGAGTGAATGTGTCTGTCGGCCTCTTATCCTATTTACCCTGTTCCAGACCTTGCCTTCATCTGTGTAGGAATTGATGTCGGATAAAAACTTCACCCAACTATATCTTCTAGCCTGTCGGCGCGTTCTTCTTCCTTGGGACTTTACTTGCTTGAAATTGATCAGATTCTCTGCAGTAGGGGAGTCACGTAGTAAACCCCACGCTTTGTTCTGCTTTTTGCGAGCGTTCCTGCAGTCATCGTTCCACCACGGGACACGACGTCTGCAGGCACCACGACTTGTTTGGGGAATACATTTTGAAGCAGCGTCAACAATAAAAGCGGTAAAATAATTAGCAGCAGAATCAATTCCTAAGGAAGAAATCTCGGCCCACGAGATACTGCTGAGACTCTGGTACTTCTCCCAATCAGCTCCGTCTACCTTCCAAGTTGGAGCCTGGGGTGAAAATTCGTTTTCTTTTGGCGTTCTCAGCAGTATGGGAAAGTGATCGCTCCCATAAGGGTTTTTAATAACATCCCATTTAAAATCAGATAAAAGGGTGGGTGAAACGATGCTAAGATCAATGCACGAGTATGTTTTGTTCGCCAGGCTGAAAAACGTGGGTTCTTTCTCATTTAATAGGCATGCGTCAGTGGAAAAGATAAAATTCTCAATTAAACGCCCTCGCGCATCGCTCCGTGAGTCGCCCCACAAAGGGCTGTGGGCATTAAAATTGCCAAGGACGATATATGGTTCAGGTAATTGATCCATTAAGGACTGAAACTCAGGTTTGTGCAGCTGGTGATGAGGGGGGATGTACAGTGAGCAGATGGTAACAAGTTTGTTTAAAATAACTGCTCGGACCGCCACTGCTTCGAGCGGCGTTTGTATCTGCAAACCTTGACACGCTACGCTCTTATCTATTATGATGGCAACGCCACCAGATGATGCGGTAGCTTCATCTCGGTCTTTACGGAAGATGACGTGGTGTCTAAGGAAGTTCGTGTGTTTTGTTTTCAGGTGTGTTTCCTGTACACACAGCACTTTTGGCGAGTGTTCGTGTATGAGTTCTTGGATATCGTCGAGGTTCCTGAGAAGGCCTCTGACATTCCATTGTAAAATTTGTGTATCCATTTTGTGTGTAACTTAGTGCTGTGTGTACGGAGAGAGCTGTAGCCTTAAGTCACAGAGCCCTTTCCAGGCCCCGTGATGCGGGCTTTTTCTTTTCTGGCGCGCTCCAACGAGCTGCGCCGTTCCTTTGGCGCCTGTGACGCCGTTAAGCTTGCCGTTGTGTCCATCGCCTCGGCAGAGACGCTGGATGCCCGCTCGCGGGTTACGCGCACGGGTGTCAGAGTTTTGGGGCCTTCTGACGGCACAGAAGGCCCTGGGCCTGCAGATCCGGGGGCCTGCACGCCCTTTGGTTGCGGGGCAGCTCGGGCTACTTCCGCTGAGGGAGCGGTTGGCGCTGCCGCCCGTCCACTGTATGTGGTACGTGCGGCAGCCGCGAACCTCTGTGGCACTGCTCCCTGACGTGCCACATCCGCGAAAGTAGGACCCTGCGGAAAGGAGAGGCGTCTGCGCGCCTCCTTAAATGAGATATTTTCAGTTACCTTGAGTGTTATGATTTCTTTTTCTTTTTTCCATGAGGGACAACTGCGAGAGTAGGCTGGGTGCCCACCCTCGTAGTTTGCACAATGGTAAGTTTCAACACAGTTGTCTGCAGGGTGTTCATGCGAACTGCACTTTGCACAGGTTTGACGGCCACGGCAGCTCTGAGAGCCATGACCGAAACGCTGGCACTTGAAGCAACGGCGTGGGTTAGGGATGTACGGTCTAACTTTCAATTTCAAATAGCCTGTTTCTATATGTTCTGGCAGTGTGCTTGTACCAAATGTGACGATTAGGTGTTTAGTCAGGATTTCCTTGTCATCTCGCCTAATTTTGATTCGCTGTACTTTTGTCACGTGCTGTTCACTCCAGCCCTCGAGGAGCTCACTTTCTGTCAATTCAAGCAGGTCTTGGTCTGATACTACACCTCGCGAGCTGTTGAGGGAACGGTGTGGTGTGACAGAGACAGGTGTGTTTCCGAACGAGACAAGTTTGGTCAGTTTTTCATACTGTGCTTTGTTTTGCACTTCAAGGAGAAGATCTCCGCTAGCCATTCTCGATGCCTGATAACCACGGCCGAGTGTTTCAGTGAGGCATTTTGACACAACAAAAGGGGATATTGTTCGGGCATTCTTGTCAGCTGTTTCGCAATGGATCACATGAAATCGCGGAAAAATTTCTTGAGGTTTCATGAAGATGTTCACAGTGTCTTCGGTGCGTCCCCTCTTTGTGAGAGGACGATTGTTGGGACTGGAAAAGGCGGTTGAGGCCATAGATTATGGATGAATTCGGCAGCCATGCCAGCCGCCCTCCATGGAGCCCTACATGGGGACGCGACAGCACTTAGATATATATATAAGGCATGCCAACGTCAGCTGTACATAGCCACTATAACCAAATATAATGTGCCCAAGAGAGGGCACACACACAAGGTTAACCCTCGCCGCCAGGAAAAATCGGAAGTAACGAGAAGGGAGAAGTAGACAGGAAAGTTTAAAAGTGAGAGAGAAAGACGAAGATGAGGCGAGAGAGAGAGAGACAGGAAAAGGCGACTGCCGGTTTCCACTGGGTGGGTCAGCCCAGGGGTGCCGTCTACGTGAAGCCGGGGCCAAAGAGGTGTGTTGCCTCTGCCGGGGGGCCTTTAAGGTCCAATCACCCGGCGTCGGCTCAACCCCCAGGATCCCCTTTTCCCCGGACACGGCAAAGCCACGCACGGCTAGGCGTGGGAGGGGGTCGAAACCCCCCCCGTTAGCTCGGGTCCGTGGTGTCGCTACACACCAAACGCCTGCTTGCGCAGACGCCCCTGCGGGGGTGCTGTACGTTTACAAAATATCTCGCATTGCATAAAAGTACTGAAATAAAGACATGTTTCAGAAAGGTATGCTCGTTCAGTGGGATCTTTAATCGAGCCGCAGCCGCTGAAGATGTCCGTTTGAAATTCGACACTTCAATAGAATGAGTGGGTTAATGTCGTTGGTTTTAGCATACTGGTTTTAAATCTTTCTTGCCTCTGGGCAGAAAACAGACGGTTTAATAACTTCATTTATTGTCAGTTAACATATAAGCGTCATGCATACGACAAAAGGTGCAAGCTGCTCCGCACAGGCCAAACATCCCTGAACGGCGTACTGCGCGCACACGTCATTGGGCAGGCAAAGGAGATAAGAATGATACATGTGGCTTTACGAGCCAAAACCACGATATGATTATGAGGCACACCGTAGTGTAGGGCTCCGGAAATGAAATTTTGACCATCTGGTGTTGTTTAACGTGCACTGACATCGCACAGTACGCGGGCCTCTAGCATTTCACCTCTATCGAATTGCGACCGCCGCGGCCGGGACCGAACACGCGACCTTCGGGTCAGCAGGCGAGCGCCGAAACCGCTACATCACCGTGGCGGGCAGGCCGAGGTGAAGTAACACATGTGAAATGTCATAAAATTTTGATCGAGCACCTTCATGGGAATTGCAGGCATTGCTGCAGTTATATATGATAGAGATAGTTTATACGCACGGGAACTATTCCTTCCCAAACGGCGTGGCTTGACATCACAGCTGCCATATAAATATTTCTTGCCGATGCAATAAATACACGGGGAAACGCTGCGCTCCGAAAAGAACCGTAAACGACATGCAATTTGCTACAAATTGTACATTGCTTGCGGCAGCTCTCCTGGCGCGCTGTAAGGGAATTAGATGGTGAGCACACCTACACCAACTGAGAAACTGAACGCAGAAATAATAGAGTCATTACACACAGCCGTATGCGAGACATGGCACGCGACCACGGCTGGACTAGAAAAGCTGTGGCTGAAGTGGCAGCGCCAGCGCGCAACCGGCCTGAAAGCTTCGCGCGTCCGCGTGGCGTGTTCAAGGGGGCGCCGCCGTCGCGCGCGAGAGCGCGCAGGAGAGGAGGCGGCGGAGGGGAGAGCAGATGGCGGTACTTTTACGAAGTATAGGGGCTTTAGGGAGCTGCCCCTGTCATCAGATACATAGGACGGGGACGGATTGAATAAAGGGGGCATTCTTGTTGTGGCTACGGGCCGTGCTCGTGTCTTTACTGGGCGTCTCCGAACAACCTACTGGTGACCCACGACGCACTCAATAAAAATCTTTTTCTGCTGTGTGCTGCGTGACCCACCGGTAAACCATGTGCGACAGCTCTCAATCTTGTGCTGCCATCTGAAGTTCGAAATTGCAACTACTATATACTGCATATTGCATTGGACGTGAGGTGGCAAGATTGTTTCCAAGGAGCCGATAAATCTACCCAATAAATAATTCTATCACGAAAACTGACTTCATGTGTTTTCTTGTGGTAAGCACTTTGTATTTAAACATAGATTCACACGAAGAAGGTGGAAAACAGCTTTGCATCTTTCAAATAAACGTGCCAAACACACGCTGCAAAGGTGGCAGCACCATCCCGCTGGAGCAAAAGAAACAGGCATAACTGCGTGTCCCACTGGTGGGTCACGACGCACCTGGGGGATATACCCGATGGCCCACTGGTGGGTCACTCCGCACCTAAAACCAGACCGCAAAAAAGCGTGCCGCAGTGAACGTGTTACAGAAGAACCTCTATGAATTACAAGTTTTACCTACGTAAGGGCAAACTGCAAGCATGAAATAACACTGCCCTTGTTCAAAAGGGTCCTGAACCACTTTTCCAATTAATCATAGAATGAACTCAGTATCGGAGTTTATTGCCTCACGAATTGATTGCCACAAAATTTCTTGAATCCGTCAGGAACGTGTGGAGTTACAGTGATTGGTCACACACTTTAAGCACTTTCTCTCTTCTCTCACCCCGATGAGTGCGCTGGAAGCTACACAGGGAGGGATGACATGGGGGAAAGAAGTCACATCAGCATGCGTCATGAAATGCGATTGCTTTCCCATTGTGATTCCTAGGCATGCTAATGCTGCTACTGTGTAATTTTAGCACACTATAGAGTGCGGCGCAGGCATGTGGCGACACCCTGTGACAAAAAGTGCACTGATCCAAACACTGCTCCTGATTTATGTCAGCTATCAGCCAACAGTAGCAATCTGCTGTTTGACAACATACAGCTGGTGCCCCACTTACCGAAGTAAATGAGGATGCGGACTCTGTATGAAGGGAGGGCACTTGAGAAAATGACAACTTCGCGCTCTGCTTGTA